>NC_047505.1:20776098-21026098 GCF_902827115.2 Pseudochaenichthys georgianus
TTTGATGGTAACTTTTCGAAAAAGTTTTCACTTTTTTCTTCTTCTACTTTGTTCATTGTATGATTGTTTATTGGTCTTGTTTGTTGTGAGTGTAGTTAGTTTTTTCTTCCGTGAGAGAAGCGTGTTTCTCTGCAGGGATGGCTTCCTGTGAGATGCCGTCCCTGCGACACGGGGTGAGGGTGATCCCTCAGGAGAACAGTACGGTGGAGAGTGTGCTGCTGGCGGTGGGGGAGCAGGTGGGACACGGAAACATCTCCTACGCATCCCGCATGAATAAAGCTGTGGTAGTTTTTGTAAAGAAGCAGGAGTTGGTAAGCCAGTTAATTGAAAGTGGCTTAAACATAAATGATGAGTTCATACAAGTGTCCCCACTGGCAGTGCCTTCTACCCGGATTACCATATCGGGAGTCCCTCCATTTATTCCTAATGAAACGCTGGAGAAAGAGCTTAAACGCTACGGGAGAATGGCGAGTGGCTTCCGCACGGTGAGTCTGGGCTGTAAGGACACCAAGCTGAAGCACGTGCAGTCTCTGCGGAGACAGGTGTTTATGTTTTTGGACTGCACATCGCAAACACTTGATGTGTCTTTCCGTATTAAATATGAGGAAGGTTTCTACATGGTGTATGCGAGTGCTGGCAGTGTCAAGTGTTTTGGCTGTGGTGATGTGGGGCACAAGAAGATCGCTTGTCCGCAGAGACTGATAGCAGCACCTCTATTGGAAGGAAACATTGGGAATGAGAGTGGAGAGGGAACCAGCGGAGTTGCTAGGCCTGTGAGCGGAGCTACCGGAGCTACTGGAGCTACCGGAGCTACCGGAGCTACGGCCCCTGTTTCCGGGGCTGACGTACTCGTGTCTACAGCCGCCGGGGCCGCCGTGCCCGTGCTTGGGGCAGTCGTGTGTGCGGCTGCAGTGCCGGGGGCCGCGGTGCCCGCTCCTGCTACACCCGTGCCCGCTCCCGCTGTACCCACACCTGGTGCAGCCGTGCTTGGGGCAGTCGTGTGTGCGGCTGCAGTGCCGGGGGCCGCGGTGCCCGCTCCTGCTACACCCGTGCCTGCTCCCGCTGTACCCACACCTGGTGCAGCCGTGCTTGGGGCCGTCGTGCCCGCACTCGCTGTGCCCAGTGTAGCCGTGCCTGTGTTGCCCGAAGCAGTGGTGCCAGGCGGGTTTGTGTTTGGTCCCATGATGGCGGGTAAAGCCGCAGTTTCTGTGGGTGTTAAGCCGTTGTTTGCAGGGTTTAATATAAAAACATTTGTGGAGGCTGAAGCTCAGGTAAGGGCTGGATGTAAAGAGGGTGTGATGGAGTGCTCAGAGCAGGAGCTTCAGGTGGTCTCTGGGAAACAAGCTCAGCTGTCACAAAAACTGGAAAATGAGGCAGAGCAGGGGGGCAAATCAGCTGGTTATGATGGAGCAGATATGGAGTGTGACTCTGAATCGGATAGTGTCTCCGTGTCTGACAGTGTTTCTCAGAGTGGGGATCTCTACTCCTTTGAACAGATCCAGGAGTTTCTGGATGAAACTTTCGGGAAATCAGTAAATGTAAAAAATTATTTCCCAGATGTTGAAAAGTTTGTTAAGTCAGCCAAGACAATTCAGAGGGTTGCTGGGCTAGACTTACTTGATGAAAACAAACGGTATCGCCTCAAGAAACACATCACTACACTGAGGAAAGCTTTAAACAAAGGGACCGAAGTGCCTAAAAAAAGGAGTCGTAAATAATTGAATATGATCATACAGCACCGGGTGTTTCCTCCTTACTGTCTGTTCCTATCTTTTTTCTTAATGGCCTGTCTCTCTTCTCCTCACATTCAGGGTCTAAGGGTAGCCTCATTAAATATGAATGGGGGCAGAGACGCTCAAAAGAGAGCCTTAGTAACGGAAGTTATCCAACAGAAAAAGCTAGATGTAGTATTTATACAAGAAACTCACAGTGACAGCAGAAATGAAACTGACTGGGGTCTCTGGTGGGGGGGGGCCGCACGTCCTTAGCCATGGGACAAATTTGAGTGCAGGAGTAGCTATTCTATTCTCACCGCTTTTAAATATAAAAATAATATCCAGCACAGAGGTAGTGAAGGGTAGAGTCATTCTAGTGAGAGCTGAAATAGATGATTTTCTGATTAGCTTTATTAATGTGTATGCACCAAACCAAGGCTCTGAGCGTGAAGAGGTCTTTAAAGTATTGGAAGAGAAAATAAGTGATATTGGTCAAGGGGAGTTTATTGTTTTGGGTGGAGACTGGAATTGTTGCACTGACTTCACTTTGGATAGGACTGGAGCTGAGCCACATCTTCAGTCTTCCTCTGTATTGTCCCATGTTGTGAAGAAAAGTGATGTGGTGGATGTGTGGAGGATGATGCATCCTACATGCAGGCAATACACATGGGTCAAAATATCAGATGGTAGAGTTAGTGCAGCCAGATTGGACAGGTTTTATTTACCCAAGGCCTTTTCTGCTAGGGTTTTCAAACTGTCAGATCATCCCTGTTGCTTTTACAGACCATCATTTAGTCTTGATGGAGCTGATTTTATCTTCCAATGGAAAACCCAGGTCTTTTTGGCATTTCAATAATAGGTTACTACATGATTTGAATTGCTGTGAACAATTTAAAATGTTTTGGGCTTACTGGAGATCTAGGAAAGATAGTTTTTCTTCCCTTACTCAGTGGTGGGAGGTAGGAAAAGCCCAAATTAGGGTTTTTGGTCAACAATACACCTCCTATTCAACAGCCAACATTAAGAGAGTAGTGGAGAATTTAGAAAAAGACATAATAGATTTGGAAAGTCTCTCACAAGCTGATCCACAGAAGAATGCCAGTTTAAAAGAAAAAAGACAGGAGCTTAACTCCTTCATGCAAGAAAGAGCCAAAGGAGCTTTAGTCCGAGCCCGTTTCACCAAACTGCAGGACATAGACGCACCCACTGCCTTCTTTTTCAGTTTGGAAAAATCAGTGGTAAAGAGAAAACAGATGTTGTGTCTGCGGCTTCCTGAGGGAAAGGTGACCACGGAGCCGGCTGAGATGAGGAAGCATGCAGTAGATTTCTACACGGATTTGTTCAAGGCTGATGGATGTGATGTGGACTCTGCTGCAGAGCTGCTGCAGGGACTTCCTCAGCTGAGCTCAGAGGAACAGAACACGCTCAGCTCTGAACTGACTTTTGATGAACTAACTGCCGCTGTGTCTCAGATGGCGTCAGGAAAGGCTCCTGGAATAGATGGATTATCATCAGACTTTTTTAAGCATTTTTGGAGTCTTATGGGACACGACATTTTGGATGTTTTTAAAGAATGTTTTGAAGAAGGGATACTCCCAGCTTCCTCCAGGCGTGCAGTTCTCTCTCTGCTTCCTAAAAAGGGAGACTTGACCTCTTTAAAAAACTGGAGACCAGTGGCTCTTTTATGTACGGACTACAAAATCCTCTCAAAGGTTTTAGCAAACAGATTAAAACTTTTTATTGGTCAACTGATTGTTGTGGATCAATCATACTGTGTGCCAGATAGGTCGATGCTTGATAGTTTGTTTTTAATGAGGGATGTGTTTGACATATGTAAATTGTATGATATCAATGCTGGCATCATATCAATTGACCAAGAGAAGGCTTTTGATCGTGTAGATCACAAGTTTCTCTTTACAACACTGCAGGCTTTTGGTGTTGGGGAGGGGTTCCTGTCGTGGGTAAGGATTCTGTACCATGAAGCTTTTTGTGTAATAAAAGTGGGAGGAGGGTTGAGTGTCCCTGTGCCGGTTGGGAGGGGGATCAGGCAGGGCTGTCCTATCTCAGGTCAGCTTTACAGTATTGCCATTGAGCCTCTTCTCTGCAGGTTGAGGAGCCGACTGAGGGGTCTCTGTCTACCAGATATGTCTCACAGGCCTCCTGTTGTTGTGTCAGCATATGCAGATGATATAAATATAATTATCCAAGGTCACACGGATGTACAGGAACTGAAGGAAAGCCTTGCCCTTTATGAAAAAGCATCTTCAGCCAAGGTCAACTGGGGAAAGAGCGAGGCTGTTTTAGTGGGCCAGTGGAGAGTAGGGGACATTCCTAGTCTTCCTGGAGGCATCAGGTGGGGTAGACGAGGGATTAAAGTCCTAGGGGTGCAGTTAGGGACTGAGGAGTTTCAACAACAGAACTGGGAGGGAGTGCTGGACAAGGTGGAAGCTAAGTTGTCTAAATGGAGATGGTTGCTACCTCAGCTGTCATACAGGGGAAGAGCTCTGGTTGTGAATAATCTCGTTGCCTCTTCTCTTTGGCACAAGCTCATAGTGTTGGCACCACCACCAGGGCTGGTGAAAGAACTGCAGTGGTGCCAAGTAAACTTTTTCTGGTCTGGACAACACTGGCTGAAGGCTTCGGTCCTGTATCTCCCTGTGGCAGAGGGAGGGCAAGGGCTCATAGACATTCAGTCCAGAACAGCAGCTTTTAGACTGCAGACTGCTCAGAGACAGCTGTACGGCAGCGGACAGCGCTGGTTGGATCCTGCTCGGCTGCTCCTCAGGAAGGCTGGAAGGCTTGGGATGGATAAACACCTTTTCCTAATCAGGACGACTGAAGCGGACCTGACGGGACTTACATCCTTCTACAGATCCGTTCTTAACGCCTGGCAGACACTAAAGGTCACACGGACCCCGGACCAGAGACCGGGAATGTGGGGTGTTCGAGGAGCCACTCCAAAAGAATGACCTCTTCCCAACTGCAACCTTTTCATCTGCAGCTTTGGGAACAAAGTTTGTTGAGGCTGGCATCACCAAGCTGGGTCATCTGAAAAGAACATCGGTTGAAACTCTTTGTCACACCATAAACATCAAGTCTTCCAGAGTGATACAGAGGGTCGTTGAAGACATAATGCAGTCCCTGTCGGCGCCAGAGAGGGCATTCATTGAGGATCCTGCTAGATTGGACACTTGGAAGGAGGAGAATGACTATGAGTTTCCCTCACTCACCGTCAGTGCTGCTGTCGGAGAGTGGCAAGAGGAGCGTGGAAAACTTCTCTCGCTAAAAACACCAATTCTGGGCAGTTTCAGTTCCTGTGGGAAAAAGCAGCTGTACCAGTGCTGTGTCAAGACGCTTCACATCCGTCTTCTGGCTGAGGTCAAGGAGTCGAGGTGGAATGAGTTTTTCCCTTCAGGCTTTACCCCTAAAGGCAGGTGGAGGGTCCTGTATAAGCGTCCTGTTGAAAAACGGATGGCTGACCTCCAGTGGAGGATTATACATGGAGCTTTAGCTACAAACAGACACCGAGCTCACCTTGATCCAAGTGCTGGGGACGAGTGCCCGTTTTGCCAGCAGAGTGAAACAGTTGAGCACCTGGTAGTTTCTTGCACGCGGCTGGCAGGCTTATTTGGGCTACTGAAAGGATGGGTGGAAGGGTTAGGGGAGGTGTTTTCACTTCCACTATTTCCACTCTGATTAATGCTATCTTTGCAACTGCTAAACTAGCAATTTGGAGGACCAGGAAGAACCAGATGCTAGGGCAGGGCTGGACGGATGTTGTTCAAAGTGTGAAGGGTTTGGTGGCTGCTCGGCTAAAAGTCGAACATGCTTTTTACAGTGTGACCAACAACCTGCCTGCTTTCAGGACTCTTTGGGGGGTCAATCATGTGCTATGTACGACAAGGGAAGATGGTACGCTGGAGCTGAATTTATAAAATTGAAAAAAAAAAAAAAAAGGAAAAAAAAAAAAGAAAAAAAAAAGTGGCTTTGATATGAATATTTAAAAAAAAAAAATGCATGAATGTGATGATTTTGTAAGGGTTTAATTTAAAATGACTTAAATAAAGGTTTTATTAAAAGTCTCCTTGAAACCTGGGATTACAGAGTTCAACTTGTTCCAGTAAACGCTCCTTACTTCGTTGAATGTTTGGCACTTCAGGAGGAAGTGCATCTCTGTCTCGGTCTCACCTGTCGTACAGTGACCACATGTTCTCTCTCTCTCTCTCTCTCTCTCTCTCTCTCTCTCTCTCTCTCTCTCTCTCTCTCTCTCTCTCTCTCTCGCCCTGTAATGAGTTGATTCAACTTCTTAATGTCAGTCTAAATAATACAATTATGTTGGTGCAACGAAACAAATACCTTAAAATAAAACCACTTTCCAGCAGTCAGCAGCACATTGTAAAAGCTGTTGATACAACTGTTCACATTCATAATTAAGTAAAGATAACACCCTTTTCACCCCAGTTACATTTTCCATTTGCCCTGAGAGGCTCAGCGAGGTAAAGGACTCTGAGTGTTTAGATAGTTCAATTTAGTCTAAGTTATCTCAGTGTGTATCAAATGGTTTTATCACAATTTATGTAAACAAATATTTCCAAGGCACACCTTTATAATTATTAGTTTTTCCGGCTGTGTATTTTCAAAGCACACTCAAGCTGGTTTCTCCAAAATTACCTACCCCACCTTTAATGTTAACAAAGCCTCACATGGCTGACTCCTGAACTCCTTAATGTCCCCCTAACATGACACTTAGAATATGAACATCATCCAAGGAAACACACCAGTAAATACAGCTCTCTTTGTCCGATCTTCAAGCCTCAAAGGGCGGCCTCATGAGCTCTGTAATGTCCCCCTAACATGGCACTTATAACCTTATATCACCATAAAAGACTCACTATTTATATAGCCTTCCGAGTAAATCGCCAGAACGCCGACACCTCCTGATCTCCACCGCTCCCATGTTTTCTTTTGTGTTGCCATAAATTAGTCTCTCTGCATTTGTGTGCTGGGCTAACGCTAATGCTAATAATGCTAATGCGAGGATAATAAAATGGCGGCTTCACACATTTTTTTTGGGAGTTTAACGGGGCGTGGTTTGCAATCCGCCCAGCTAATCAGAAATAGGAACCTTTTTCTCCCACGAAAGTTCCTGTTCTCTAGCGGGGGTAAAAAGGTTCTCAATAACTAATTTTAGTTCCGGATTTTTTTGGTGTGAACGCAACATTTCGGAACTATATCGGAAAAGTGGGAAAAGTACTGTGGTGTGAAAGCGCCTAAGAAAAAAACGTAAGCCTGCAAAAAAGACAGAAAAACATCAACATATCAATTACTTCAAAATCTAACACTAAAATATTCAAAAGATTAAAAAAGGACAAGAGGAGGCTCATGATATATAAAATAAAACAAAAAACATTTAGTTTCAGAACTGTCATTTATGAAATCTATTTGTGAAATGATACCTAGTTGACAAGTCTTAATCTGAAAATAGGACCTAGAGGAAGACAGAGAGAAGACATTCACAGAGTGAACAAACTGAGGAACAAATTGCTTTGAACAATGCACAAATTGTAAGACTCAATATATAATGGAATTGTAGGACTTGAAAAAAATGGAAAAGAGTAAGTGTTGCAAAAAAATAGGCACAAGAGCTTTCCCAGTCTGGTGTACAAAAGAGCACTAGATGGCTATCTCAAGATATTTTTGCAACATAATAAATGTTGTATGACTGACGCAGTACATGCCCATTTTGGAGAAGAGCGTGAGTGAAGATACATTCTATAAAAAGATAGACCCTTTTTCCGTTTAAGGGAAAATATATAGTGTGGAAGTAGAAGGTTGAAAAACTACTAAAAAAGAAAGCAGCTCTCCTCTTCAATCCTGCACTGACAGAAATGTGTCAAAACTGGTACTTACTGAAACCATTATTTTCTGTTCTCTGAATAAAAAACCCTCCCTTTACATCAAGGCATCCGAGACCATAACAGAACAATATAAAAAAGACTGCTTGTCCAGTGAATTGAGAAACCTACATTGCATTAGGAGAAAAGTAGTGCAGCAGGACGGGGCAATGAGCAGAGCAATTGTCCTTCAATGTGAAGGTCTAATCCCAAATAATCTCCGTGTCGGCAAACATTCACCCGTACTCGAAAAAAAAGGAAAGTGGCACTGTACTGCAGCAGAATTTCTCCTTTTGGGATTACAAGAGTATCACACAACTTAAATTTAAACCACGCACATCAACAACCATGTCTGTTGTAAAGTGAAACCATCACCTGGAGGAAGTAGTAAATAAACCTGCCAAAGGTTTTTGAATATCCTTTGATTAAAATATGCACACAAAGACAGAATCAATACAGAATGTAAATAAAAAGGTTCATTTTGCCTATCAAAGTTACATTGTAATTTCTACAGTTTAGTCTGGTACCCTGCTTTTAGCCTCTGGTTTATAAATATTAGCAGTGCAATTTTTCCAGTGGAAGAAAAAAACAGTCTGTGTATAGACACTTAGCGCACAGCAGCTGGGGATAAATTGCTGAATAAACAATTTAGAAGCATTATTTGAGTGTATGTACATCACATCAAAGAGGAAATTGCTAAAGCAGGAAACAATGTTTTTTTTGTGGGAAAAGGCCATATGTTCTGATTAGATGAAAGAGGTCAGTGAATTGACTGGGAGAGTGTGTTTGTCTAAAGGCCCCTACACACCAAACTGACCCACACGATTTTCAAAGCAAAAATGTATTTCTATTGATAATGTGTTTTGTGCCCGCAACACGTCTTTTTGTCCGTTTGGGTCACCGGAAGCTGTGTGGTTCATAAAAACATGTTCTTACTCAATATCAAGCCATGATTATTGTTTTCATTTTAAATCGTATAATCTCTGACTTTTTTTGCTGTCCACGAGGAAAATAAATGGGGCTCAGAGCCTCAGAATACTGAAATCTGTATTTCTAAATCTTTTTTTCCTTCTAATTTGTTATTCTTTTCCAAATAACACACTGATATTTACTAAACAATAACACACAATTATCCTTGTTTTTATTTATTTGTTTAATTCTATAATCTCTGGCTTTTTTGGCGTCCGTCAGGAACTGCATTTCAAAATAAAATAACTGGAAACAGTTACACACAGTGGCGTAACTATCGACGGTGCAGCCGGTGCATTGCACCAGGGCCCACAGCCGTCCAGGGGCCCATGAAAAAAAAAGAAAAAAATGTATATAATTTTTTTTTATTTTTTTAATATATATATATTTTTTGGGGCCCCAATGGCATTGACTGGTTCACGCAGTCTTCAAAGTAACCTAGAAACCTAAATTAATTTGTAATTTGTCTGTCCAATGACCTTGCTCCCTTTCATGTCATGTGATACCTTGCGTGACGAGCAAACCGTTAAATCAACATCAAAAGTTATATGTACTACATAGCTATAGCAGCAGCAAGATCGGCAGAATTATAACAAATTGAATAGCTAGCATTTCTAATGTACAGCAAACCAAAACACAAGAGCGGCGCTCAAAAGAGAAAGGACAAAAGAGAACAAGGAGATGTAAAGGCCAAACTGACAAAATTAGTTTTTTTTGTCATACATCGTCCTCGAAATCGAACGCTAACGTTGGTAATGTTGACGTGCAGCGGCAGCCGGAGGCTAACGATAGCTCACCTGCCTCACCATCGTCTAGCTCCACAAGTGAAGCTGTATCCGTGGCTGTGCGACCTTCTTCTCCAGCCATGAGCCAGGAGGAGAGGATGGATTTGGCTGTGCCCGGCGGTGGTCCTACATTTCCCGCAAGGGCTTCTTCCCCAACCGATAGGGGACTCTATGGCGCTATTGAGACCCCCGACGCCAAGATCAAAGGCTATATTATAGCAACTGGCCCATGTAGGCCTACCGGCCCATTCCCCAGAGACACACATCAAGGAAACAGGTGTTTCTCCGAGATCTATTACACCCCCACTACCAGAGCAGGTATCATATATGAACAGTGGAAGAAAAACGGGAGAATCGATGCAAACATGGAGAGGAATGCAAGCAATGCTGCTAATTACTGGAGACAGGTACTTGAGCGTATTGTCAACGTTACAATCACTCTGGCCACTTGTAACTTGGCTTTTAGAGGACATAGGGAGATTCTTGGACAGCCCAACAGTGGAAACTTTCTCAGTATGATAGAACTTTTAGCATGTTACGATCCGGTTCTGAAAGAACTTGTTTAGCGACCACAAGGTTCTGTGAAATACTTGAGTCCAGCAGTTCAAAATGAGATAATAATTTTTTTCTGTGATCATGGACACCACCCAAGATATTTCCAAAAGAGACCAAATTAGCCAAGTGTATAGATATGTGACAATCCAGAGGGATGAAAACGACAACGCAAAATATATCCTGATAAACGAGGCTTTCTTGGGGTTCGTGGAAACAGTGGACACGTCAGCTCGTGAACTCCAAAAGAAAATCCTGGACAGTGAGAGTAACGGATTTCACCTGAGCAAGTGTCGGGGCCAGGGATACGATGGCGCGGCGAACATGAGTGGGGTCTATTCAGGTGTGCAGGCCAGTATCATGGAGATGGAACCGCTTGCCAAATATGCAACCCGGTATCACGCCAAGACGTGAACATGTGACGCTTTACCATTGCTGGGAGACGTGAAGATGTCACGGTTGGTTTCGTCTTTTCAAAGCGTGACAGCTACACGGTGTTGTTAACAGTGGAGAAATAACTGCAAACCCCGACCTAATGATTTATTTTGTAATAGCCACACTCGATTACGCCGATTTTCTTGTTGCCCCAGCTGGTCGACACCTCTTTTAGCAGAAACAAAGGCTACATTAATGTATTAAATCGATGTTAATCCATGCGTGGAGATGTAGAACAAACGGACGTGACGTTGTGAATAGACGTCGATGATTGGATGGTTATCCGCAATGCATGCTGGGATTTGGTGTTTATGTGATGTGAAATCTGAAAACGTTTTTTAAAAATACAATAATACTTTATTCCGAGTGTACTTGCTTTTCTCTTTGAAAGTCATCATATAACGGCATTGTAATACACGGTTCGGCTGCATTAAATATTACATATCTGCCGTAATTCTCTATTTATAGAGCCCTGCTGATACGTGCTCCTGTTTGTCTCTGTCGACAAACAGGAGAACTGCCGCCAGAGCTGAATATGTGACGTGGATCATAAATATATAAGCAATTAAACATTATCTTACATTTATTTTCACACAATACGTCTCCTTGCAGTATCAACACTAATTCGGCTAATTTTGATATTTGATCCAATTGGTAGATAGGCTGTATTTACACCATAAAGGTGCACAGCTCTGATATAAAGGGACACCCAGTGGTTAAAGCATGTTATTGAATTTCATTTTTATTTTTATTATTAGATATTAATAGGATCCCTATAAAGTATATTCATTACTCGTTATTCTCTACTAATAGTTAAAGGGATAGTGGAAATCCGCGAATTTTGGGTTTAACTTATGTATTTTAATTAAAAATAAGCATAATAAACAATTTTTTTATATTTCATGCGCCTAGTTTCATTTTATTTTCAATTTTACTGCTCCCGACCACGCCCTCTCAATGAAACTAAATACTTCGGGAATCTTCGGGTGATGACGAAAACAAAGGAAGACGGGCACAAACATTGGACGAGGCACGAGTATTTTATTATGTTTTCTGGCTGATTTAATGCATCGTTAGCCTGTACCATTGTGTACAACGCCATTTATTGCCTGTCGATTAGGCGACCGGAGGCCTCGTCATCCGATAATCCGGTACACAGTGTCGAATGTGTACACTACAGTCATCATATAGACATGATAGACTAACAGTACTGTGAGTACAGCCTACACTTGACAGGCAGCCTGGCTAGCCTAGGATTAGGACCATACTACGTCAAAAGACCGATTGGCTCTAGCTGTATATCATGCTAGTATACAATTCATTTACATTTATTCATGTAATTAATGCCCATAAGGCTGTTACATATACAATAATAAATGTGACAAGATCATTTATGTGAACCTGACCCTGGTATGTTATGAAATGTACCCTACATGCAGTCATCCTCGCGCATAGCCATAGGCCTACAGTACATGCATGCCAACTTTTGCAATATATAATATAGCGCCTAGCGTGAGCTATGCTTAGGGACCTACCAGTCAAGATTATTTGTGCGTAGGGGTGCATCATCTGGCGCCTGGTCCTGGTCATCCTCGCCATTGCCCATGCCGTGAACTAACTCCATCTCCTCGGGCTCGAACAAATAAGGACGTAATGGTCCATCGTCTGGCTCAATATTCTCACCATCGTCGCTTACTGAACCGGATTCAGATTCAGTTCCTAAAACTACATTTTCGCAGGAAAGCCGAGAGGATGTTTCTGACTCGCTATCATCACTGGATACCTCGTACAATCCTTCTTCTTTGTCTGGTATATTTGCCCTTCCATGTTCATTCTGCATAGACGCCGTGGTTTGTTATTGTTTCGTCTTCCTGAGTTTTCCTCACTTCCGGTTTGGCTGACTCATCATTTTGTTTCTAAAAAAGTTCGGGGAAGCTGCAATAAAGTGCTTCTAACATGCGTAAGGCAATTATTATATTTTTTTAATCAGGTGTGATTGTTTTGGTACGTAATTATGCTTGTATATAAGTTAAAATGAAACTATTTGTGGTTCAATTTCCACTATCCCTTTAATTAAAGACTGTATATAATAACTAGTTTGCACATCCCTTTCAAGATTTCAAAATGAATGAAAAACTTGGGTCGCAGGTTCCTCAAGTGCATTACAAGACATCTATCAATATGTGTGTACTACACCATTAAACTGTCATTCTGCACATGCAGAGCACACAGCACACAGCACACACAGTGACATTTGTATCTACAGATACATATTAAGCCTGACAAAGTACTTAACGTCTAATATATTGCTTTCCTGCAATGTTAACTGTTTATTGTTTAAGCACTTATTTCTTTATTATGTGTTTATTATTAAACTGATATTATATATATGTATTATTATACTCTTAGATGTATGTAGATAGTATAACAAATTTGCAGAATGACAGTTTAATGGTGTAGTACACACATATTGATAGATGTCTTGTAATGCACTTGAGGAACCTGCGACCCAAGTTTTTCATTCATCTTGAAATCTATAGAATACTATAGAAAAATCTATGGACGAATTCTATAGACATTTTCTGTAGAATACTACAGGATTTTTGCGGATATTCTATAGAAATTGCCTACATGTTTTACTATAGATTCTTGGAAATAATCTATAGAATACTATAGAAAATATATACTGTGTAGATGGTTTTTTTGTAGAAAATAATCTATAGAATCCTATAGAAAACCCCATGGATGCTTTCTATAGAACTGTTCAGTAGAATACCATTCTGTAGAATACTATAGAATTTGTGACCTATATTCTATAGAAGCTGTGGACATTTCTATATAACTTCTATAGAATACTATAGAATGTTTGCAGATATTCTATAGAATTCACCTATGCATTTTACTATAGATTCCACCAAATAATATATAGAATCCTATAGAAAATTGCTATTGTTTTCTATAAAATTGTTCTGCAGAACTTATAACATTAATTTACGGGAATTGTCCTTAAAGATTTTACAGGAAAACACTGTAATTTTACAGATGTATCTGCTCTTTTTACAGTCAATAACCTTTAATAAAAGTACAGCACTAATAATTCTACGGGCAAAACATTCGTAAAAAAACCGTCAAATGACTGGCAGCAGCGGCTGCCAAACAAAAACCATAAAATTAAAGTAAAAATACTTTAACTGAAATAAAGTGCAAAAGCAATTGGTATACAGAAATTGTCGTTAAAGATTTTAGAGGAAACTTTCCTCTCTTTTCAAAATCCATTGTCTTAAAATGTTACATTAAAATACCTTAAAGGTGACATGTCATGCTTTTCTGGTTAGTACCCGTCCCCTTGTGTGTTATGAAGGTTTTTATGCATGTAAATGGTGTGCAGAGTCAAAACCCTCAAAGTACACCCTGTAGCGAGTACAACTCTAAAACAGAAAATACCTCCCCAAAACGCCTCGTTGGAGATACGTCACTGTCCATTTGATTCTTCCGGGTACATCAGGATGTCATGTCGTCCCCGGAACGAAATGGACCAATCCGTGGAGCCGTTACGTTACGTCCGCGGAGCCGTTATGTTAAGCCCCCGCTGATTGGTCCAAATTGACCAATCCACGGACTTTCTCACACACTCAGTGCAGGCAGCTCTGCTGATTTCTCCTCCCTGGCTGCAGGCTGATAACAGACAGTTGGGATCGCGGCGAAATTCTCTCTGCAGACCCATTCTCACAGTGTTTATCAACCTTGTTCTTACTCAATATCAAGCCACACTTATTGTTTTTACTTCGGCTGTGACTTTGTGTGTGCTCAGGTTGAGTTTGGCTGTGTTTCGCTGTGCATCGCTAAACAAGGAAATCACACCTCCACGGAGCTCAGCGCGATTCACAACGTCCCGACTGGTCCCGACCAATCGGGAGGGGGGGGGGGGGCAAGAGCTGCAGCGAGCCGTTTAGTGGAGAAAGTGAATACTGCTGAATACACATTTTTTACAGAGATGCTGTATGCGAAACCAATGTGAGTTTGGAAGATTGCACAGTATAAATCTATTCTAGTAGACCTCAACAATGGAATTATGATCAGTGGAAATGGCCATGACATGGGACCTTTAAATAAAGTTCTGATGAGAAAAACAGTTTTTCACATTTTTTTTTTATTAGATTTGTATGATCAAACTCTAAAATAAATACAGAACCTAAAGTTCTAACGGGAGAATACTGTTATTTTGCAGCTTTTTTCTAATATTTTCCAATCAAACAGGTTCAACAAAATGACATCACAAAATGTTCTGTAGGAAACAATTACTAATACTACTTAATAATATTTGTAGAATTATAGTACAACTAATGAATACAGCATTTCATATTTAAACATCATACTTATTTTTTAAGATTACTTTGAAACATTCTCAACTGAAAATAACAGAAATTACAAAATGGCGACATATGTTCACATTGTCAATTTGAAGGAGCAGTGTGCAGGATTTAGTACGTCTAACAATGGTAAATTCCAACCAATGGATAACTTGTTCACTCACCCTCCTATCCCAAGTTGTAGGAGAATGTATATTGGCTGCAAAAAAAAAGGCCCAATCATGTTTCCTCTGTCCATTCTGCGCTACTGTAGACGTGGCAGTGCAACCTAGAGGACAAAAAGATCAGAATTAGAAACGGGTTTATTGCCAGGTAGGTTCACACGTATGAGGAGGTGTCGTACATACAAATACAACATTTAAAAAAGTACACAGATAGCGAACTATATTAAAGGTGGGGTAGTAAGTTTGAGAAACCGGCTCGAGATCGCTAGAATTTGAAAATACACAATCGGAGAAAATCTGCCACTTCCTTATAGAGCCCCTCCTCCAACATACACGAACGCGCACATGACCAATGAAGGCACGAGATAAGTTTGTGCCCCGATGGAAGGCTGACAGGCAGGTAGGCTATCCAATAGGCCTGATTGGTTGTACTTTTTACAGTATTACGGCTTCTACAGATTACATTTTTTAATGGATTTTTTGTCAAAGCACTTAAGATATTCATTGCTATCGGGATGTTAAGAGCATTCCATGGAATATAACAAAAAGTGTATCTCGAGCCGGTTTCTGAAACTTACCTACCCCACCTTTAAGAAATAGAATGCACTAAATTATAGAATATAACATATGTGCAGTAAGCAATATTTAAACATTGCATTATTTACCATCCTGTGATCTCCATGCAGAGTCTGCGTTGTGGCTGAGGTAAAGTGTCAGTGGGGGGGCGGGCCTTGTTGAGGTGGCGAGAGGTTCTAGTCCTGATGGAGAGAGGTTCTGGTCCTGATGGAGAGAGGTTTTGGTCCTGATGGAGAGAGGTTTTGGTCCTGATGGGGAGAGGTTCTGGTCCTGATGGAGAGAGGTTCTGGTCCTGATGGAGAGAGTTTCTGGTCCTGATGTAGAGAGGTTCTGGTCCTGATGGAGAGAGGTTCTGGTCCTGATGGAGAGAGGTTTTGGTCCTGATGGAGAGAGGTTCTGGTCCTGATGGATTGTGTTGAAGGCAGAGCTGAAGTCCACAAACAGGATCCTGGCGTACAGTAGGTTCCTGCTGTGTCCAGGTGCTGGAGGAGGAAGTGAAGCAATAACTATTAGACAACCATAATGATGGATGTTATTATCAGCAGCTGCCAATAGATCCCCTAAATCTTGTATGATGGACCTTTGAAGCACACACACACACACACACACACACACACACACACACACACACACACACACACACACACACACACACACACACACACACACACACACACACACACACACACACGTTATTGAGAGCATCCCAAGGGCATTGATTATTTCATAAGTTTAGAAGGGGGGGAACATAGTCTAACAACAGTTCGCTTTTGTTAATTTTACCTCGAGCCAAACTTGTGAGACTTGTTTCTGAAATCCCTTTCTCTTAAAGTGAATAAATAAAAAATAAAACAATGGAGGTTACCCTAAAACTAACCACTGGATTGCTTGTCCAACATGACCTAGTCCATAAGTGAGGTAAGGGTGGGAACAATCAAACGCACCCTCCCAGGCACTGCGTGTTAGCGAAGTACAACTGGGATTTCGAAGAGGAAGATATGCTTGGTCAATTTTTAATAAAAAAGAAACACCAACAAATTGAGCACTTGAGTTTTCATTAGCAGCGCCTAGCTACAGCTGCGGAGCTTCGGTCAATACCACTAACAGTCTATTTCCTTAAGATGGTACATATCGATGAATCTATATTTTCATCTTCAGGTGATTGAATCTGCATAATGTCCCTGTACAATAAGATTCGAGCATTTTGTAATCCAGTGAGGAAATTCAAGACCAGTAAATATTGATTGATTAAACAACACTAAATACAATGTTAGTGTTTTCTTCAAACTCAGACTCTCTGCTGCGGCTGTACCTCAAAGACAAAACAATTGTCTGATGAACTTTGTTGAACAAGGTCTGATTGTCCTGTACTTGTACAATGTGGGGTATTTTTAAATACTTTAGACACAAGTTAGTTATTACTCACATATCAAAGTCTTTTTATCTGCAAGATGGAAGAATAGCTGGGTGCTGCCTGGAGAGACTGATGAGAGGGACACAGGCTGGCTTCAGCAGCTTTCCACACAAAGCCATCACATCTTGTCTTCCATAGTCCTCACTGTCCACTGGTGCTCTGTCAAAAGAGTGAACATCACAGCTGTCATGTTAACCCTTTGTTACACAACATACAACCAACATGTGTCAAAAGTAGTGCTGCGTACCTGGACTCACATTCAGGTTCAGGTCCGGACTCAAGTCCAGAAGTTCAGGCTTGTGTCAAGTTGTGAGTAACTAAAGTGAACTTATTGTGAGCTAATTATCAATTGAAAATTAACTCATAATCAACTCAAATTCAAACTCAGGTCAGGTTTATTGTGCTCCCTTCCAACTTGTGTCTACATTTCTCTACAAAGTACAAATGTAAAAATAACACTTGTTGCCACTTAGTCTACAAATGACTTATGACAGCAACTACAGTGAACTACTACAAAGTTCAAACATTTATTTCATTTACCAAACTAAAGTAACCAAACAGTCCCTGAGCTGACTGAGCCTACATCCCTAACACTTTGCTGAAAGGTAGAGTGTAGAGTAGACTATACGCATTACACTGTTACACATCTACTCTAGGCTACACTGTGAGTGTACTGTACAGCATGTATTTTCTACAACTCTACATGTGTACATTATACAGTACATACTACATACATAGTGATGTACATACATACTGTTAGAAATTAAAATCAATGTTGATATGACCTAATTTTGAATTAAATACACTATTTAATCTAAATCAGTTTTATTCTGAAAAAAACGGAAGTTCACACTATTTACTTAATACTTTTAGTCTGAAAATTCTTCACTTCCGGTTAGTATTAGCATGTGGCGAAATGCTCCGTTTTCAAACCGTGAGTCAAAGGTGAAATGACATGTGATGTTGTACACTGAGCACACTGGGATTAGCACTCATTTATTGACGCTGAATAACGTTGATCAGGGAATGTTTAAATAACCACAGACACCAGAATATACGGAAGTGCTAGTTTTTTTGCGAGTCCAAGTACCGGTTCCTGACGTTCCGGTTTTAACCGGACTTGAACCGAAACTTTTTACAAGTCCAGTACCGGTTCGGCGTACCGGTACGCAGCACTAGTCAAAAGTGACCCGAATTAGTTTAATTGTAAATATCTTTGCAATAAATTACTTTAACCATTCAGGATTCCAGGTATTCCTCAATTAACCTGTTTTGGATCAACACCAATTCTAATTTTTATTTTTCCCTTTCTTACTTTTTGAATAAAAATCATGTTTGTATCACTACACTTCTAAGGCACAACATGGGTCAAACATTACCCGTATTCTTTTGCTATGTTATTTCATGCATGGCTGAGTGTTTCTTTACTATACATTTTCAAAAATAATACATTTTAGCAGTGATTTGGACCAAGCATGTATGATGTAGTAATACAAAAAGTATTTTGGTTCACACAGTGTGACATTAGCTGTTAGCTTGTAATATATAGAGCAGAGCTAACTAGCAAGTTAGCCGAACGTTAGCGGTTAGCTGTTTATGCTAGCTGTTGGCTACTGAACATTAACAAACTAGATTCCGCTGTAAGAAATCTGTGAAACTTTATATTAAACTTGGCGACAACACTGTGACACGCCGCTGCATGTTTATGTGTAATTCTCCCGTGTTGGAGACGAGAGGGTGGGGGGGCAGCACTGCAATAAGCTGTAAGCTAACGTTAGCAGCCACCTGTCACGCCAGGTTTCCCGGGCGCAACATCTTGCAAGAAACAGCATCTCAGGGCTTCTTAACATTTAACAACCTATTAATGATGCATACCAACTTAACGGGAAGAAACTCAGCTAACTAAAAGAAGAAACGTAACCTTAAATAAAAAATAAAACATTCACAAACTAAGGAGTATCTAAATACATATTTAACTCCATTACAGTTGCAGGACTCCCCAGATCTCAAGTCTTCTGTTCTTTGTTGACGTCCCGATGCTCATATTTAACGTGTAGATGTAAAACGATCCCGATATTAATCCATAAACTCCTGCAGCAGACACACAGACAGCCGTAACTCGCAGGAGGAGACCCGCTCAAACTGACGTGGATGTTTCAAATGTGAACGACAGGCGCAGACAGTTCTCATTGGCAGGTTTCTTCGATTACGTTTATATTAACCAATCAGGAGTGTTGTGGACTCATTCCAAACATGCCTGACTTGTCTGCCGTGTTTTGGCTGAATTCTATTTCAAGTGCCGTAGCTCTGGCTGCCGGCCAGAATCCGAAAACCATACCTTATACTGTAAGAAGACTAAGGCTTATTACTGTATATTGACCAATGGAAAAAAAACACAGCAACAGAACACATACATAAAACAAGGATAACTGTAACTTATTGTTGAGTAAATAACAGTGTGTGTTTTAAACCTGGGTCCTCCCTAGTCCCTGCAGAGATTTCTCCACTTTCTATGATTTTTTTATTTTTTTAATGATATTGTCAACTGTAGATGTTTACAATATAGTAAGTTAGGAATTGAATGAGAACATATTTATTTACATTTGTTTCAACATTGGATATTTTGTGTTTCTGGTAGATTCAATCGAATATTGAGAACATTATTTATGTAAAAATGTTTTACTTACATTTTACGTTTTTTTTATTTGACGCTTTTTTTGACACTTTTATGTTTACCTTAAAATTACAAAGAAATATCTTAAAGTCTTATAATAGTAATACACTTTTATATTACGAGTTACATATTTAATTACGGATAATACTTTTTATTTTACGTACATCTGCATGTATTTTCTGAAAGTGCAAAAATACTGTAAATATTATATAGTAAATTATTATTATATAGTAAAACTGTAAAAAAAAATGGAAATAAACGTTATTTGTTGTTATTGTCAAAATACTTAAAGTAATGTTTTGGGTTGTTAATTTATAGTTAATATCTGTCATTTTACAGGATTTTGCAAGTTATTTAAAAAACCATGATAATTGCTATAAACATTTACAGTTATTTCCTGTAAAATTACGATCTTTTTTTACAGTGTAATAGACTGCAAAACAGAGTAGAGTACTGCAGACTCCAATGAGTTGTTTGTAACAGACTCACACTAACAATATATATTGTTATATGTCACTTGCTTTGATCTCCAGTTGTAACAGATAATTAGTTACATAACAAAAGTGATCAACGTATACGTACAGATGCAGTCACAGAAATTCTGGAGCATTTACATCAGAATACAAGGACAGTGACATTCATTCAGTTTAGAGTTCCATTCCAATATGTTGTATGGTTGTATATGGTTATGTATATGTTACATCATTTAATTGGGCACATAATCCAGTATACAGTTGTAAAGATTTCAAAGGGATCTACCCGTACAGCTTATGCAAAGCAGCTCAGTTCCACAAAATGATGTAGATTTAAAGACGAGTTTTATATCATTCTATATAATTCTATAGAATTTAGTATAGGTTGCATCAGAGAGAAAATGTCATGCATGTTTTCTTTGAATGCTATAGATTTCTACAGATATGTCAAGAGTCGGTTCTGTCCTATAGAATTCTTTAGAAGTTTATAGAAAAGTACAAATGTATAGTATTCTACAGAATGATCTAGAGATTTCTATAGTATTCTATAGAATTATTTAGCATGGCTTACAAATATGACTATGTTCGATAACAAGATTCTATAGGATTATATAGGATTTTATAGATTGTTTTGCTAAGTTGTGGACCACAGCTCAATGGCAGCCACATTTAGCGAAGTGTGCACAGCATTGCTGTTATATCTCACCATACCTGTTGCGACCGCAGAACGCTCATTCTCAAAGCTCAAATTGATTAAGACGTATTTAAGAAGCAGCATGGGACAAGAACGACTCAGTGGATTGGCAACACTCTCAATAGAGAACAGCAGGGCCCGGAAGTTAGACCTGAGCAGCGTTGTTGACGACTTTGCTGAGCGCAAGGCCCGCAAGATTAACTTCTAATGGTGATGAGTAGCTTTTCTCTTGTTATGGAGAGGGATCGGAGATTTAAATCTGTAGCAATGTAATTGTGACCTCTCTTATGTTGGAAAATGCGCATGGTGCGCACCTAACCTGTGTCTGTGATAACGTTTGGCCGCTGTGCCATGTTGAAGAATGATTCATTCTGTGATTGTGTGATTAGTTCACTGTGCCGTTGTTTTTTGAAGCATGATTTTTAATAGTCTAATAAATATAAAATAATTGCCAGTGTTATCAGTTGCAAGTGTGTATTTGTTGCAATAATGACGACTTGATTTGAAGCCTGTGTTTGTGAGTGAGAGTGAGAGAGTGAGAGAAAGAGAGATAGAGCGCGTGCTCCAGGAATAATGACGAATAGGCCTAATCAGAATCATTTCAAGTCCAGATTCAATGTTGTTTGCATAAGTAGGCTATATTTTTCGTTTCATTTATTTATTAAGTTAATTTTAGGGCTGTCAAGTTAACGCGTTAATAACGCGTTAACGCAAAAAAAAATTAACGCCACTAATTATTTTAACGCGATTAACGCATGTGTATTTTTTTCCTCGGCCGCCCGTAGTTTCAGAGCGCATCGAGTTTAAAATACCATCTACAAGCTGATGCTGACAGCCCCGCTCCTGCCGCCCGCTTGTGGCAGACCACACTTCCACGCTCACCGGCAGGCACCGACTGGCCATCGGGAGGACCGGGAGGGTGTGTGTATGTGTGGCCCGAGCGAGAGAGAGACCTTACGTGCATTGTTGTTGTTAGCATCTGGTGCTAGCTAGCTGCGCTAACGGATATAAGGAGCTGTTTAAATGAAAACAGAGGAGCGACATTTCGCCACAACTGCACCGAGCACTTGACTTTATGCAGGCAGCCAGACAGTGGGACATTGTACGAAAAGTCAGCACACTCAGCACGGATAGTGCGCAACATGATTGCAGCGTCCAGGCAGCTCCCGTTTGAGCATATGCCTTGAGTTGCACATAGCTCCAACGCACGCGATTAATCGATTAAATATTTTAATCGACTGACAGCCCTAGTTAATTTCAAGACAACTTTGGGAATTTTGTTTGTTTGTTATGAGTTTTAAATAGATTTTGAAAGTGGAGAGAGAGAGAGAGAAAAAAAAAGAAGCAAGCAGCGCTGAGTTGGGCGGGGGGGCCCAACAAAAATATTTGCACCAGGGCCAATCACAACCTTGTTACACCACTGGTTACACACCCACTGCACTGATTACCCAAGATCCTCAGCTATGGTTGAAGCTCGGTGATTGGATGTTTTAGCCGCAATGCACGTTGGGATATGGTGTCAATTAGGGGTGTAACGGTTCACAAACATTTCGGTACGGTACGTACCTCGGTTTTTAGGTCACGGTTCGGTACGTTTTCGGTACAGCAGAAAAAATTATCACAAAACATAACATATTTTTTTTTAATTATTATTAAACTGTGAATAATGTATTCACTCAAATAAATACAAAATATAATAAAATAAACATTAAGGTGCAGCATTTCGATGAACTGAAATAATCTGTATTTGAACTTTACTGTACTAGTACTCACAAAACATAAAATATTAGTTTTGGGTTTTTAATTATTATTAAACTATTAATATTCAGTCAAATAAATATAAAATATAATAAAATAAACATTAAGGTGCAGCTTTTTGATGAACTGAAATAATCTGTATTTGTACTGTACTGTAGCCTACTAGTACCTAAGCAGCCAGTTTGACATTAGGACTTGCTTGTGATTTCATGTTTTTTGAAAGAAAGATGAACTAACAATGTCTCCTGCCGTGGAGAACACCCTCTCGCTAGGGACAGAGGTAGTAGCAGATACAGCCAGGTAGCGCTTTGCTAACATGGCAACATAAGGACATTTGCCGTTTGTAATAACTTTGGCTCGGTCTGAAGTTTTTGCGAGTGGTGGAGGCTTAAATGCTAGTGGGAGTTGGGTTTGCAGCTTTGGTTCGGTCCACCTGTCTTTGTCCGTCATCCTTGTACGTAACTGCGAAACCAAAATGTTCCCAAACCGGAGACTTCAATGATGCTGGAGGATTTTCGAGCTCAACTTTATCTGCGTTCGCCATTTTGACAGTTCCTCAAATTACTGACTACATTTGAACGCATCCCTCTGACCAGCTCGTCCAATTAAATGACTTGCTCGCTCTATGACGCGTTGAACACAATGGGAGCAAATTACTCTGAATGCTGCGACGCAGCACCTGAGATTACTTCCAAGAAGTTGTTCACGTTTTCAATTTTTTTACGTTTAACGTTATATTCGTTCGGTACACTTCGGTACACACGTGTACCGAACCGAAGGGCCCGTACCGAATAATTTCGGTACGGGTACGTGTACCGTTACACCCCTAGTGTCAATGCAATATGAAATCCGAAAAACATTAAAAAAAGAGATAATAATACTTTAATCCGAGTGTGCTTGCTTTTCTCTTTGGAAGTCATCACATAACGGCATTGTAATACACGGTTTGGCTGCATTAAATATTACACATCTGCCGTAGTTATTTATTTATAGAGCCCTGATGAGAAGACCTTTGAACAAACTGGAAGAAATCCCGCCGAAACTGAATACGTGATGTGGATCATAAATATATCAGCAATTAAACAACATCTTCAATTTCTCTTCACACAATACGTCTCCTTGCGGTATCAACACTAATTCGGCTGACTTTTATGTTTGATCCAATTGGTAAATAGACTGTATTTACACCATAACGGTGCACTACTGATATAAAGGGACTTGTCGTTTTTAGATTAAAGAATGTAATATACTGAGTTGAAAGAATAGTGAGGGGTTTTGGGTGATGGGAGACACATCTATGGAATCAGAATTTCAATAGCTGATATTATTATGTTTTATTAACTATAGACCACTGGTTTTTTAACCCGCACCGCCTAGTGGTTAAAGCACTAACAGCAGCATTGTGTTGTTGAATGTTATATTTGATGAAAACATTTAAATATTAAGAGTAGCTCATACAAAATAGGGGGAAAGTAGAAGGTCAATGATTGAAATAAAGAATAGAAAATATCAAGAAGATACTGTAGTGATCTCTACAATAAAACAGTTTAGTGCAGGATGTCTAAAGATATTAACAGGAGGATGTGCAAAACAGAAAAACTAATAAGGCTTTATTTAAACATTAAAGAATACTTTAAGTTAAGGTCTTCTTTTGAATAAGAAAAAACGTTGGGGGTATCAACAGATAAATATTAAGTCTGACAAATTACTTAAAGGTGGGGTAGGTAAGTTTGAGAAACCGGCTCGAGATACCCTTTTTTTGTATATGGGTTGTATATATTTCACATCATTAATCAGAATCTGCAAAGTAACTAAAATACATGTAGTGGAGTAAAAATACCAGGTTAACCTCTGAAATATAGTGGAGTAGAACAAAGTAGTACATGCTGCTGTAACAAAAACATTTCCCAACTTGGGATAAATAAAGTATATCTTATCTTATCTTATCTTAAGATGATCGATGGCTACTGCCATATTTGCAAAATTTGCCTCTGAACCTTGACAAGTGGATGTTTCAGGCATATCAATTAACAACAGGAGGGGTCACAGACATAAGACCAGCTGTTAAATAAAGCTCTTCTGACCTTAGCTGTCATGTGGGTACATTAATGCTGCCCATTATGGACAAAAGCAATTTTCACCCATTTATAAATTATATGTTTTACATTTGATAACACCTCTGTGTTTCGTATCCCTTAAATCTCAAGGGGTGTTCACAGTTTAATACTGATAACTTCTAATTATGGGAAATACGAAAACGTCTTTTAAAACTACAAGAGATGTGCCATAGAACATAGAACACACAATAGCCAGCATGTGTAGTTCTGGGGGGGGGGGGGGGGCTGGGCTGGACCCGTCCAAGTCCAGTTTTGGATAGTCTGCCGTTGTTCCATTCCATTTCAAAGAGCTGTTTGACGCTCGGTGTAACCTTGTCGCACTGCCACTCCAACATCCAATCATAGAGCTTGAGAACTAATCACGGGGTTTGTAAAGCAAGGCGGATGTTGTAGTCCCAAACGATAGCTCGGGATTCTGGGTAGTGTAGTGTCTTTGGAAACTCTGTAGTGTCTAAAATCCATAACAACTATTTGTTTCTCCGAATCGAAGGTAAAAACACAAAAGCATTGTACACAATTTAAACCAATCAATATTGTGTAATTAACAAGGATGAACTGATGTTTTTTAGTGGATGAGTAATGCAGATATCACTGTGTAATGATTTGACAGTGAGGGGAATACTTCCGGTTTTATTATGAAAACTTCGAGACCGGAAATACTGTTTTCACCCCGTGAGGGTTGACGCTAACTTTACATGGAAGCTGCCGCATATACACGTTCTCCTGGCGAAACCTCAAATCATCTTCATAATATCTATCAAACTATAGATCCTACACATCCACTGGACGTAGATTATAAAAGTACAATATACACTTCTCCCTAGAAATCTAATCAAAAAGCATTTTAATGGCCAAACTATTGCACAATTTAGGATTTTCCAGAGAGGATTATTTGTGAATAAAAGAATCTCCGGAGCGTTTGCAATCAAGGGGAACATGTTTTTCTTGTATAACCACTAGACGTGCTACACTTTAAACCGTGACTCTGGGTCGTAATAAGCTGCTGAACAATCGACCTATATGGTTGTTTTTTGAAGGAGGACAGGCTGATATATTAATACTGCCCATTATGGACACAAGCAATTTTCACCCATTTATTAATTATATGTTTTAAATTTGATAACACCAATGTGTTTAATACTGGCAACTTCTAACTGTGGGAAAAACGTTCCCAGTAGAGACGTCCCATAGAACATTTTGCGAAACACAATAGCCAGCATGTGTAGTTCTGGGGACTGGACAAAAAGACGTGTTGCAGGCACGAAACACACAACCAATAGAAATGCATTGCTTTTCAAATCGTTCTGTGACATGAAAAAAAGGGGAAAATCGTGTTGTTGAACACAAATCAATAGATTAAATGTCGTGACTATAACACGAAATGCTGTGAGACTGGGTTGAATATTTTTAACAGTATTGGTGCAGTGCCTTTTCAGTGGGGCAAGATATAGCAAATATGTGTGCCTATCCTGCTATTTGTGTTTATTCTTTTAATCACACAGCGTTAAGAAAAATCTAAATGTGCCTACATAACTGTCAGTTGCAGCCGTAGCATTATTATTGATTTAACTAGCAGTATATTTTTAAAACATTTTAAAATGACCATCTTGAACAGCTACAACATTCAAATATTTCTAGGCAGATTGTGGACAGTAACAAAGTACATTTACTTAAGTACTGTACTGCACTCCCATTCAGGCAAATAGTGTTTCGCTTAGCTGAACAGCCAATCAGAGTGATTTCTTTTGCCGACAGCCTCCGAAGGCTCCGCGGCCGATTCGACATGTCGAACCGGCGGCGGAAGGTGTTGGAACGGCCGAAAGGACACAAAGGTGCGGGACACACCAATCTGAGTAGGGCGACAGGCAGAGATGTGGTCGTTACTAAAAAAAAGTAATATATTACATATTACTTTAAAAAAAAAGTAATATATTACACTACTTCGTTACTCTCTACATAAAGTAACTCGTTACTTTACTCGTTACTTTACTCGTTACTTTACTCGTTACTTTACTCGTTACTTTACTCGCAGGGCCGGCCCGCCCCTCCCTACAGGCAGATCACGCAGACTGCGGTGCACCTACAGTGTAAGCGCGCCACAGTTTTGCCTCTGCGAGACTCCACTTGCACCCCCAATTACTATTGCATTAAGGAAGACATAACACAAGTCTTTCTTTTTATATGCTCTAAAATAGGCTACCAGCCTACCACAACAAGCTAACAGTCTGTGAAACGTCAGGACACTAATTAATGAAACCAGTTCAAGACGCATTATTCTTATCATTCTTTATGAGCGCAGTAACGGTAAGGTATCTAATTACTTATTTATTTAGTATTCCATAACTTAGTAACAGAGATGGTTAAACTAAAGTGGTAGAGACATGGCAGAATTCCTACAATGAAGCGGGACATTGAACTGTTCACCCGTGAGAGGGCGATCAACAAAAGAGAGCGAGCGGCCCGTTGAGGGAGTTTACAGATGAAAAGACTCAGCCATGTTTATGCAGCACTGCACGTGGAGATGTGGTCTCGCAAGTCGTGCAGATTACATAGGCCTACATGTATATAAACCTGCGGCGGAAACCCCTCTTGTCTCTCAGTGAGTGTGATTATGTTATAAAAGTAATGAAGTAACGCGTGTCGGGGCAATGTTAGTAACTGTAGTGTGATTACTGAATTATAAAAGTAACGCGTTACACTACTCCATTACCGACAAAAGTAATATTATTACAGTAACGCGTTACACCCAACTCTGGCGACAGAACGCTACATCGATTAATATTTGCCAGGGCTGTCCAATTTTCGAATTTGATCATGGTCAGTTTCTGGCATCCCTAATCGACGGCCAGACATTTATCGACATCTAGCGACGGCCTAAATCGGCTTGGTGTGTCCGGGCCTTTACACTCTGGGAAAACAAATCTAAACCGTTTGGATGACAACATGCCAGCACCCCGATAATCTGTGATGCAAAGTGAAAACAATAATGTCAGAGATGCTTGGAAATATTAGATCAGCACATATGCTTGGTATTTCCCAAGGTTAATTCATTAAAGGTGGGGTAGGTAAGTTTGAGAAACCGGCTCGAGATCGCTAGAATTTGGAAATACACAACCGGAGAAAATCTGCCACTTCCTTATAGAGCCCCTCCTCCAACACACACAAATGCGCACATGACCAATGAGGGCACGAGATAAGTTTGTGCCCCGATGGAAGGCTGACAGGTAGGCCATCCAATTGGTTGTACTTTTTACAGTATTACGGCTTCTACAGATGACATTTTTTTATGGATTTTTTGTCAAAGCATTTAAGATATACATTGCTATCGGGATGTTAAGAGCATTCCATGGAATATAACAAAAAGTGTATCTCGAGCCAGTTTCTGAAACTTACCTACCCCACCTTTAAGTGTCAAACCAATTTTTGAAGTCCCTGGTATCGGTAAATGGGAGTAAACAAACCAAAATAAATTCATTAACTTCCAGGAGAAAGGACATTGCTTTCTCTTAGTAGTCAAATAAATAAAATAGGCAATGTGCTATGTGCATATAAACAAGAATTATGATATACCTTTAAGGCAGCCAGAGAAATAATTTTGGATCAGCAAAGCCATTCAAACTCCTACCAACAGCCTTATGACATGTGACCTACGACTGATCTTCATTTGACTGGTCAATTTTTATACCATACTGCGCGTCATGGGAAAAAAACTGAAAAGGCAGCGACAGCAACATCCTCTAGCAAGAGTACACCCAGTATATGCTGGAGTAGATTTTAACTACCTGTGTCCTCAAAGATTTAGGTTAATAAATTGTTTCAGGCCACAAAAGTAAAATCTGAAGTATAGGAAGGAGAAGGCAGTGGCTTTGGATAAGGAACCATAACATTGAGTTAAGTGCTGTGAAGTGATGGCTATTATTAGTAGACAGCCACACATCACTCTCAGCCAGTTGAATACACGTATACAGCCAATTGTGTTCCTGAACGGATTGATAGGATGTTTCAAGAAGAGTCCCTTCACTTAAACAACAAAAAAAGGGTTTATAACCAACAGCTAAGAGAGATAGTTACAGTTTTATGAAGTGAATGGACTTTTTGATTCTGAAACCATTGACACAATTCCTAGAAAAACTACGAAAAAACTTTACTATATAATTATTGATCACTATTTGGCTATATTGAAAAAGAGATACGTGGATTATCCATACATTTGTTTTGATGCATCACAAAAGCATACCATGTACACAAATGTTTTATTGTGGTACTAGGGCAGATTTATAGTTTCTGCCCTTTGGGGACATGTTGGCATTGTATAACACAAAACAAAGCTCAATTTAACCTTGAAAGTAACACTGCAAAATTCACCCAACATGCAATTGATAGGTCTTACCAATGTTCGAAACAATCACAATTCTGATTTGATCAAAATTAAACCTGGATTCAAATAGTTAATTCAATCTGTTTTCCCCGATTTCTCGAACATTCCTTTGTCAGAATGGGTGTACAAATGACAGCAGGCCTGTAAGATGTTGTTTTTTCATGTGTATAATTGTCATGATGTCAGTCATGCCCATCACTTCTGTTATTTCATCTGTTTTTGAAAAACAGGGACAAAAACAGATGGGCCGATTTTTCGGATATTACATGATTTTCTATTCCAATCAGAAAGGCAGAGACATGGAATTTTTCCTATTTAGTACTAAATTGAAACTGAAACACCAGAGATGTTACTTGGGGGACTTGGCCATCAAGCACTGTATCCCTCATTCTAGAAGATGCACTAGAGCCATCTCAATCCAATGTTTCTGTCGTCCTTGAAACTCAAATGACTTCCACAATATCAACATGTTACTGGACATGTAATCTATAATAATTATGTATTTGTACTGTATACATAAATGTAAACTTCACCAACAACAATCAATTGGCTGGTGATAAGTATAATGCAAACAGAAGTGTGCTGCCTTAAGCCACAACATATATATATATATATATTTTAAAAGCACCGTACTTCCTTTGTGTGTATGTTTGTTTATGATTGATTCAGGAGCAACAGTGTTTGGCTTTAAAAAATGAATGGCAAGAGGAAGAAATGCTTTGCTCAGTGTGGTGTGGAAGAACTTCACTGGCTTGCAGAGAGCCTTGATCTCGACCCCATCCAACAGCTTTGGGATGAACTGGACCACTGACTCTGAGCCAGGCCTTATCGCCCAGTGGCCAACCTCTCTAATGCTCTTGTAGCTGAATCGGTGAAAATCCCTCCTGCCAGATTCCAAAATCTTGCCTAAAGCCTTCTCAGAAAGGTGGAGGCTTTTATTGCAGCTTCTTACCATTTGTGGCTTTAGAATGAAATATTACAAATCTCGTTTTCAAGAGTGTAGTGTAGTGTAAAAATATTTTTTGTAGATATTTAAGCCTTCGTGCTCGAGACATAAAGTTTGTCCTGATTCTTAAGAGATTGTACTTACTGTACTAAATCATAATGCAGAAGGATCGGATTGAAGAAGGAGTATGCAATAACTTAATCAAGGATTAAAGCCTTGGTGAGAAAAGTAGGTTTGCTAAATTTGATTTTGCAAAATTCACGTATTCTCCACAGCTAAGCCAATGACATCCTTCTGCAGTCAGACACACCGCCAAATGACTTCCAAATCCAATTGGCTTTGGCGTATTATATAACTACCTCCTTGGGACTTTTCGTTTTCACCACTTAAGATATCACACATCAAGACAGTAAGTATTCATCATGCATAGTGCTCTGTCCATTTACACACACACACACACACACACACACACACACACACACACACACACACACACACACACACACACACACACACACACACACACACACACACACACACACACACACACTCTCACACACACACACACACACACACACACACACACACACACACACACATACACACACACACACACACACACACACACACACACACACACTCATACTATACACATGCATCGCAGATTTACATCTAGATTGTTTCTTTATTAATTTCCCCTCCCCTGAAATCCAATTACTGACCATGGATTCTTGCACATTACATTCAATAGGAAAACATTGTTGACTGATCACAGCTAAGAAACCCGGCGATTGCTTTTCATTTCGTTAAACAATTGTATGTTCGTCTCATTGTTGTAAAGCCACAGATTCAAATGTGCTAGTTATCTTTTTGTGAGCTATTTGGACCACAATATTTTTGCACGCTTCACTGACAATAAAGTAGAGCAGATAATATATTTTCATCAATTTAGAGTGAAGTTATCTAATCTCATCAAATGCCTTATCATTGAACTTTATAGTATTTTTATCGAAAATCAAGACACCTGAAGTGATTTTAAAGCCAGATTGTTATGTTTTGCATGCCGATTATTTCATAGAAGAAGAGAGCACAACCAGAACTAAACTGCTACTGTTTAAAAATACCTAATTGTTTACCGGCACGTAAAAACACAGGATGAAGGGTGTGGTTCATTGTGAAGTGAAGACTGATCAGGAAAAGAACAGGCAGAAATAAATGGTGTTAGCCCTTTCAAAAAGGCAAGTTTTGGAACTCAATAAGATAATGCCTCATTAAAAATTATATTTAAAAAAACAAATAATAATTCGATAAAATGTAAGTCATCAACTGGGCAAGTTTTATAATCTTATCCATTAGTACAAGTGTTTAACCTATTCACCTGCTGTATTTCCCCTTATAAAGAGGCCCTGTTACGCTTTTAGGGGTTTGCCCTTTCCTGAAGTTTGTTACAGTAAATTAGACCCTCCAGAAAAACGCGGGTAAAAATCCTTGATTATGCGATTAAACATGCAGGTTTTTTATGTGATTTTATGCGGTGAAATTGCGGGAAGTTGAGAAATATGCTAAAAAAAAATTGGAAATATTGGCTGTCTTATTTATTCTCTCTCACACACAACCTGCCACTAACGTTAAACCCCTTTACTATTCAATTAAACACATTCAATGTTTATTGTAAAAGCAATTGGGCTATTTTAATCACGCTCTCTCTCATTTACTTGTTCGTTATCTGACCAGCTTCAATCTTGGCTACTCACTTCGTTTCTTGTAGCCCTCGAAAGGGTTTTGGAGGTTGATGCCTCGGTGAACGTGAGTTGTTTGGCATTCTTGTCCGCAGCAGCAGAAAGCATTTTCAAATCTTTGAATGAATCAAAGTGGGTCGTCACCGTCGATTTTCTCTTATGCTCCAACACAGTTGCACGGGGTGCAGAATAGTTTTCCCCCACTTTCGTGCAAGACATCGGAGTACTGCTTTGCCCGGTCTTTAGCAGAAATGTTCATCGGTAAATGAGATGGATTAGATTTTTTCATCTTGGTGTCACATCACTAAGCCACCAGTGTGGGAGGCGGGACCCCCAACGGGACAGGACATAGGGCTGGGAGGACCCCCGGCAGAAGAGTAGTCTGCTGGACCTCCAACGGGACAAGGCATGGAGTTGGCAGGACCCCCGTTAGAAGAGTAGTCTGCGGGACCTCCAACGGGACAGGACATAGGGTTGGCAGGACCCCCGGCAGGAGAGTAGACGACGGGACCTCCAACGAGACACCTATATGCCGCACTGGCCAGCTATGTACTGGCTAGCGGAGATATATCAGCTGCTGTGCGGGCGGCCATGGCAGCTCCCACTACGCAGGGACATACTGTCCCAAGCGGGGGTGGCGATCTTTCACCCACACCCAGAGCGCTTGGCTCTATGGGCTTGGCCCTTGAGTGGTACAATCTGAATACAGTGTGACATGAAGCTGACCCTGGCAGCTGCCAAGCGAGCCAGTGGCACTCATGCGCTATCTGTACAGTCTTCATGCACTCAGTTCGCCCCAGGGCAAACAGAGTGTGGTTGAAGCCCAACCCTGCCTTTACTCATGGTACCTGTCACTGTAAATAGAGTTTTGTAAACTGTACCCTGTACATTATGTTGTATGTCATCCTTATTGTTGTTCTGTTGTTTTTATGTTACATGTGTAACTAATGACCGAAATAACGAGATCGCGGATACAAGCGGCCGAGATGGGTTTTCTCCGCAGGGTGGCTGGTGTCTCCCTTAGGGATAAGGTGAGAAGTTCGGTCATCAGGGAGGGACTCGGAGTTGAACCGCTCCTCCTTCGCGTTGAAAGGAGCCAGTTGAGGTGGTTCGGGCACCTAGTTAGGATACCACCTGGGCGCCTCCCTAGGGAGGTGTTCCAGGCACGTCCAGCTGGGAAGAGACCAACGGGTAGACCTAGGACCAGGTGGAGGGATTATATCTCTTCGCTGGCCTGGGAGCGCCTTGGGATCCCCCAGTCAGAGCTGGTTGATGTCGCCAGGGAAAAGAAAGTGTGGGGCTCTCTGCTGGAACTGCTACCCCCGCGACCCGACCACGGATAAGCGGGAGAAGATGGATGGATGGATGGATGTGTAACTAATGTCCTGCAGGTCACCCTTGAAAAAGAGATATTTTGATCTCAAGGGGCTTCACCTGGTTAAATAAAGGCTACAAACAAACAAACAAAGGGGTTGGTTCAGGTACCACATTTGACATTGAGGCATCCTCCCCGCCACTGTATTCCTCCGGGGAACAGCGGCCGGATTTGCCGTGTCCAGCCCGTGCTTTATGCACGCACAGGGACAGATCAAGGGTGCTTCGTCATAATGACCAAACCCCTTGTGTCCTGGGCTAACCCTTATAAGGGCAAGACTGTTACTAAGCAACGGCTCTCCCACTGGTTTGTGGAAGCAATTGCTTTGGGGCCCATACGAGTCAGAGTTCGCAGGCACCCTCGGGTCCGCGAACTCTTTCGACTCAGGGTCTGGCTGCATCCTGGGCTCTGTCCAGGATGTCTCCCATCCAAGACATTGGTGCAAGCGGCGAGCTGGTCCGCCTCTTAACAGGCTGGACGTTCTACTCCCAGTGTGACTCAAGCAGTGCTGGGCACCTGGTTGAGTCAGAGCTCTACCTGTTAAAGTTCTGGTTGGTCTGGCAATACGGGAGCTACAATTTCCCATAGTGAGACATCAAACGGAGTGTTATGAATGAGAACTATAGGTTACTTAAAGAGCTTACGAAATGAAGGACAATACTGTTCTTATTACGATAATATATATACTATTATTAATGGGAAATCATGTCATTCATGACAATATGCCCGCAGTATTTATAAATCGTGGTTTATTACAACTTTCCATGCTCACTTCCGATGTTACACGACCGCTCCGAACAAAACAGCTTTCGCCGGTTAGTGACGTCACGCACATCACGAGTAGAACACCTGTTGAATAATACACTACCTCTGTGGCTGATGTCGGACTCTGGAGACAGAATCGAGTGACAGACAAGACTCATTTGGCGGAGATCCGATGCGGCAACAGAACACAGACTGGTATACATTTGACTTTAATTCATAGAGATTCTCAATAAATAGTAAATAAATAATAATACATCGTAATGTAGCAGGCAAACTTGGCTCAGGCAACAGAACAGAGACTGGTATATACATTTGACTAAAATTCAGAGATTCTCAAAAAATAGTAAATAAATAATAATGACTCTGCTGAAATAACCAGTTTAGATACATATAGCTGGTCAGGCTGTTGTAAATTGACCAGCCAGTATATATTAGGCTGGAATGGTTGGCTGGAGAGGGGTTTTGGACACTTCAGCTGGCCAGGATGGCTGGTTTATCCATCTATCACCAGCTTATGTTTAATAATAGTATTAAATATACCCTGCTGGGAGCTTACCAGGATTCCAGGTGACCAGCATACATTAAATACTGGTATGATTATTTAAACAAGAGAACATAAATATATTACAAAGATTCATTGTGTCATGTATTCTGGTATCTACAAAATAAAGACATTGTATAGTGTTCACAATAGTATTTTAATTTAATAAATAGCTAGTTAATATAATAAAATACACAGTAACAATACAATAATTATACAAATAACAACCAACCTGCAAATCAACCTACACATCAAAATAAATATATTATCTAAAACCGGTGCATTTGATTTAAAATAAAAGTAATACATAGAATTCAATATTTAAATGGTAACAAAAACCATAACACTATGTATGATAAGAACAAGGCAACAAAGAAAGTGTTTGTTGTTTTTCCTTGTTCATGTCTATAATGTTTCCCGTTGTGTAGCGTCCAGCCTTTCCCAATCTGACCTGCACTTCTGTCTGTTGAAGCCACTTCTTGAAGCAAACTGAAAAGAAATGTACAGATATAAGTACACTGTAAAAAGAAAACTTAATATTTACGTTAACATTTGGGCTGCTGTGGTTGCCAGAACAGTTAAAGTATAATACATTACAAATTACAGTTGGTTGGCATAGAGTCTAGACGTTACAGTCAACAATTGCTTATGGTGAATTACAATGGCAAAAACAAATAGAGCTAGTGTACACGGTGCAGCTGTATTATCTGGGAAATAGAAGAATCGGATCAGGATTCGGTATTGGCAGACAATCAATATCAAATGAATCGGATCATTATTAGCATCTGATCACCTTTGTCGACTTGCAGCCTAAATACAAAGATAACTCCACTCGTCTCCTACCACTCTTACCTCTAATAAGCCTTGGTAGAACTAGTGTCCGAGTCATAGGGTCCAGAGGCCTGTACTACGAAGCCGGTTCAACCTAACCTGGATATGTTTGAGTTAGCCGGTTGGCCTAATCCAAAACATACGTGCTCTTGCTAAACGGTCCTACGACGCGGGTTATCAAGTGGATCGCTCAAGCCAGCCGTGTCCTATCTAGTTAGGTGCGCGTTCACATGAAAGGGGTGGTATCTGGAGCATTCGACCAATCACAAAACATGGAGAAGCGTACCGACAGCGCAGCGTCATACTTCCTGAATGAAAAGTGCACTTTAATACTAGTCAAATATGAAGAAGTTAAACTTTAAACATCCATGACTTAAACACTTGATCAGGATCAAAGCCACAGAGCTGCACCTGCAAGGTGAACACAGCTGGGAACAGAACAAGTGTTTGAATGCGTACATTAACAGGTTTATGATATCACTGCCCCGTCTAAAACACGATCTGACTTTCATTACATTTGACTCGAGTGTTTCCTCAACGTAATGTGTTGCTTAAAATAATACTTCTGCATACAGTATGTGACACTGAGTGTTGCACGGCCAAATACGGCTCAGCTGACTCAGATCAGGAGATATATGATATATTATGAAGTGATATGCCGCGGACTGTACTTAATGTACTCTGATCCGGTTACTTATGTTGTGGCCGATATTTAAGTAAGCTTTCTTAACGCTAATGTTATAATAGTCAGATTGCTCTGAAGATGGAGGTGATATTCTATTAATGTTCACGTTCACACAGTCGGTGATTTCTGCCGGCCGTCTTTCCTGCGACGGCAGCTTTTCTGTATTTCCTTTCTCCTGTAATATGACTTGATCGCTTTAAACTCCGCACACTGAGCTCTGATTGGTCAGCAGGCAGTGCTTTCACTGAGTTGAGCTCTTAGCCTGCAACCTAACCTGCTCCGGGGCAGTTTAGCCGTTCAGCATAAGTTACCATGGAGATCTAGCCCGCTAAAAAGAGAACCAGCTTCGTAGGACCGGAACGCCGGAGTTTTCCCTGAAGTTAGCCGCGAAGAGAACATCCTGCTTCGTAGTACAGGCCTCAGGACTGACTGAAGACATGTGGAACAGAGGACAGGCATGGTTCCATGTACAGGAAACTGGAACTTTGAACAGGTGTTTTCATCTTTTCTGCCTGAAGATTCACAAGTTCTTGATCAGGTGTTTGATATGGGCTGGCATGATCCTTTCTGCAGCGATAAATAAAGAAAACAAAGATTTTTTTTTAATAATGGTAATGATGGTAACAACAATAATATTAGTATAATTATGTATATAGCTAGCACTTACACAATTGCAAAGTGATTCTCACAACAAAAATAAAGAACAAAACAATATCAACAATAAAAAACAAATTATTACAGGAATGTTGAGACAAATAAATGTTTTTTTCAGGAAATGACCTTCCAAAGGCTAAATTCAAACTCAATACCATAAATAACTGGGTACCAAAGTGCTTTACCTGATAGAACACGCTCCACACGGAGCAGCAACCATCCGGCTCGGCCTTTTGCTGCATATCATCTCCTCCCTCTATCTCTCTCTCTCTGGTGTTAGGTTCCAGTAGATCTCTACTATCCAATAAAACAGAAATTCCCCAAAAAAATCATATTAAAAAAGTTAAAAACAATGACTTGCTGTTGGCATTGAAATGGATTAGAATCTCACCTTTTTCCTGGATGTCAGGAAGGCCATGGAGTCGTTCCCTTCAAGTCCGCAACCAGTCATAGGAGTTCAAATGCAAAGCCTGAATGATGACAAGAGCGAGAGACATACATTTTACAATTATATTTTTAATTCATACCAGAGCAGTGTGTACAGGCCCTGTACGACATGCAAAGAACAGATCAAATCCCCTGACAGACTCACACACTTTGGTGATGTCCTCATCTGATAATGTTTCATTTTTTAGCAGCAAAGTAACATGTATGTCAGACCCAACTCATTTACAGTATGTTTTGCATCTCCTCAACAATGGTCTGTATAGTTGAGTAGAAAAAAACTGTCCCTACAATTTCAGGTAGATTAACACACATTTGTAAGAAAAGTTTACAATGAAGCACAAAATCCCTCTTTGTATTAAGCGAGCTGCCACAGAAAGTGCAGCTTAACATGCTAACCTTTGGTGAGCTACAGTAAAGCTAACTTCATGCTCAACACAAAACCTTTAACGTGCATTACATTGACGATTTTAAACACAACTTAACTTTCTCTACTTGTAAGATAACGTTTAGTTAACTTACCCTTAAATAACTACATCACGTTTTTCAGTGGAAACACAAACTGCAGAAAACGTTAGCTGCTAACTGTTGTTAGCTAAGACAGCTAGCTCTTAAGGGAAGTAACATAGCCTCATGGCAAACGTAAGGTTGAGTTAACGTAACGTTGTAAGAAAGCAAAACGAACCTTCGAGAAAGCGTTTACTCTCTCTCCTTAGCGGGCATTGTTGATTGTTCGAAACACGATCTCTTGATGTGCTGCCCCACACATCGTCGGTTTCATCGACCCCGGGTTACCTGGTCTAGCAAAGGTCCGCCTCGTACGACGCACTTGTTTTGTCCATATACGCAACATTTGATCATTTTTTGGCCACAAAAACATCCCATAACCAGATGTTGAGACGGCCCCACATCCCCATACAACATATCGCTTGCCAATTATTCTTGGCGTCTTATTGCTGTGCATCCTTTGTCGTAATATTTGGCCCTTCAATGCATTCAAACGGGACTGAGCTCAGCTGTGTTCCACTCATGACGTCACCGCCGGAAATGGCCGAAGTTGATGTTTCCGGCGCAACGAACGATTGTTACTAACTGACAACTTTTGTATGCTGTTATAATCGTGATTTATTAAAAATAGATCAATAATAAAAAAATCATATGGCACATTCCACAATACAAATGCAACCTCTATCATATACTAAGCCCACTAACAGGTGCTAAAAGCATTTCGTAAGCTCTTTAAGTAACCCCAGGCCTCAGAGTAACATGAAGTGAGATGTCTCACCAGACGGCCCTCCTTGAAGCGAGAAGAGGTGCTTATTTTGAATGACGCATGCGTCGTGGCGCAAGCTACTTATAGGGGGTGAATTCCCTGACGCTGACGTCAAGATCACCAGCCAATCAGGATTGGCGTAATGAGATTGATGCTTCTGTTTGCTCTGCGATGAGGCGCATCCCATAGTGAGACATCTCACTTCATGTCACTCTGAGAACTGGGGTTACGTAAGTAACCTATAGTTTTCCATCTGCAGGATGAACATAATACACTCATACCCATTCATTTTCTATGGCGGTCAAATCTGACTGAAAATGTCAAGGGTGTTTCACTGTTGAATAAATCACTCAAAATGCAATGCAAGTGGTGATCATCAAGTGTATATGTTCAGAGGCCTAGTATGGAAGATAACATAAGGTATTGAGGCAATTGGATGAAAAACACAATATTTATGATTAAAATAAAAGTCATTCAGTCACTTTTGACCCGAAATGCAAGAGAAGGGTTAAAATGCCCAACTTTACAGCATAACAACACATGTTTCTACCCATGGATGCAATAGATATTATTATGAATATAGTCAGTTGCGTTTCTATATGTGCAAAAGTGGTGGGGCACAAAAAACTTAGATGTCTACATGTATATATAAGCTCCTGCAGAGAGGTTCATGGCTGGCGAGGCACTGGCACTGACTCTTCAGGTTTACAAATATTATATTTTGACCTAAATCAAAATATAATATTATTTTCAAAAACTTTTTTGTCTGATGCTTCAATTAATTTTAACAGACAGTTCAACAGAAGGATACCCAAAAAATGTAATTTTATCATTTAAATATTGAATTGTTCTCTCTTAGTAAGATCCCATTTTCAATAAAATTGTGGTCTTACCTTGACTTGAAGATGAAGTCCATTTGCCTATCCTTCTGGACAAAAATCTCTATTACTTTTTTGTAAAAGTCCTCCCTATCTTCTTGTAGTTTCAAAAGTCTATCATAAATCTAATCGATAGATTTATGATTCGAAAATGATAAAAGTAGGATATTATCCGGCTGAACAAAACATGCATTTATCTAACAGGTACTGTACTGTCTATCTCCCGACAGTATGGGTGGAATCAAGATGGACGGAAACAACTTCTAGTTTTGATTATTTAATCAAATCCAAATAGGTTGTTAACCTTAGAAGAAAAAGGACAACAACAATACACCAATTAGGATCACACATATCCCATACACATTAAATCACATTCAATATAATAATCACACTTACTAGTGGCCTCTTCTGATTCCTCAATCTCAATGACGTTAATGTATGTATCCCCTCTATTTATACATATCAATAAACCCCGTGAATTTCTGTCCCGCACATCTCAGCTTTGACTACGTCACCCTTTTGGTCGAGAGGTGTTAGCTTGGCTTTTGACTCCACCAACCTGACCTCGACCCCTTGCTTCGACTCCCATCTCAGGTACATCACGGCACCGTATGCGTTATCGCTCCCGTCTGAAAACGTGATTCCCCACGGCTTGCCTTTCCACCCGGATGGCGTGAGACTCCTGTGGAACTTGACCTTACTCAGCCTCACATACTCCTCAAACAGCTTGATAGCATCTTCTCGGAGGTTCCCTGAGAGTGGGCTGTCCCAAGTCTCCTTTGTCAATCTTCCTCTCTCTGTCTCTTGGAAGGCCCTTCTGACGAGGATAGTCCCCTTCTGCTTTGCAGGCGTAACCAGGCCAATTGGATCATAGAGTCCACTAACTTGACTAAGTAGCTCCCTTCTAGTCAAAGGGTCAGGATTCAGTCCCACTCTCATCTTTTTCTTCTTTCTTGAGAAGTTGATTGAGGTCATCATGTAAGATAAGATAAGATAAGATGAACCTTTATTAATCCCCGAGGGGAAATTCAGTTGTACAAAAGCAGCATGTAAAGTTGATCTTTGTCCACATGATATCCAATCCCCAGAGCCTTGTTGTCCTCGTTGCTTAACTGGTTCGGGAGTACCAGTGTCTTGACCCCTGGCTCTGCTACTGCTCCAGCTTGGACCTGCTCCGCAGTCCTCTGCCTCCCACTTTGGCCTGACCTGACCCATGGCTTGAGGGAGAAGCCTCCGGCGCTCAGGATCTCTTCTACCCCCTCTGTGATTTCCTCCAGCCTCTTTGGGTCATTGTGGGACGTTAAGATATCGTCCACATAAATGTCCTCCTCCAGGACCTTGCGTTCTTCCACCATATGCGCGAACCTGGGCAGCCGAGCAGTCTCCCTCATCGCCAACTGTTCGATGCACCCAGCGGGTCGGTCGCCAATATTTACCCTGGTGATGGCGTACTCACCGATGTCCTCTTCTGGGGTGTCTCTCCAGAGGAACCTGTGCAGGTGGACTTCGGGCTCTTTTAGCCAGACTGAGTTGTACATCTTTCGGATGTCTCCTAGGACTGCATGCTCTCCCGCCCTGAATCTGAGTAAGACCGATCTGATGGGGTTCAGCACATCTGGCCCCTTAAGCAGAATGTCATTCATGCTGACCCTCCTGAACTGTTGACTGCTGTTCCAGACCAGTCTCACTGGTGTCGTCACTGAGTGGGGGTTCGGCGCAACCATGTGGCTCACGTACCACACTGGTCCTTTCCAGCCGTCTATCATCTCCGTGGTGAGTTTTACTGCCGCGCCTCTCTCCACCATCTCGTGAATCTGACCTTTGTAGGCGGACTGCCACTCAGTTTCCTTCCTGAGCTGCTTCTCTGTGTTCAGAAAGGTAGCCTCCACTCCTCTTCTGTTGTTTGGAAGTGAGGCTGGGTCCTCGGTCCATGGGTAAGATGTGTCCCAGTGTGGAGTCAGGCAGTGTTCATCTTTGGCCATGTAGGACAGACCCTCTTTAATCACTTCCAGCTCCCTTTCTTCTGCCAGGGTCATTTCCTTTCCTACTGGCTGGCATGTCCCGCAGCGACACCCACCACACCTGCGTTCACAGGCTGCACCGATGCTGTCCCACTTCCACCACTCGAGAACTTCTCTCCTTGTTGCAGTTGTATTTCTGGTCTCTGCCTTTACTTCCTGAGTCAGACTCTTGGTCTCTTCTTCCCTCAGGGTCTCAGGACTCTCGACTACTTCTCTGTACCTCACTGCAGCTGTCCTCATTGAGCGAGCAAAGTGCGTCTCGGACTAGTGCATAGTCACTTTTACATCCTCGAACAGACTGGGATGTGCTCCGCCCACGGTTTTACCCAGTGGGCCCTCCCATAATACGAGGTCTCCAACTATCCTCAGTCTTTGTGGAGCGAGTCTCCCCTCTCTGTGACTGATGAGGAGCTCGACATGGTCTGGTCTCATCAGTTCCTCTGTTGCAACCTCCGGAAAGAACCTCTTTAGCTGTTCAGGTCTGACGCTCTGATGCACTTTAGCGATATCCTCCAGGCCATAACAAACCAGCTTGTGAGCCTTCACAGTACCTTTGGGGGTATTGACTCTTACTCGCAGGAGGTACCTCTTCGTCTTGACTGACACGGTCATTCCTCCAACTCCATGCACAATCAGAGTGACTTCTTCTCTGCTCAGACCGAGCCTGTCAGCCGCTACATGAGTGATGTAGTTGGTGTCTGATGCGAGGTCAATCAGAGCTCCGATCTTCTGCCCCGCATTGGCAGTGACTTCCAACAGCATCATGATGACAGGGTGCTCGGTCATTCTATTATCTTCCAGAAGTCCACCTTCATCCTTCCTAGTGCTCCTAGTCACTGAAGTCTTGTTGCTGTTACTGAAAGCTTTCTTGATCTCTGCCGCCGCCTCTGGGGAACATTTGGACAAGGCCAGCTTTTGTTCTTCTGTTAGCTCTCTTACCCTCTCGCTGCCTTTTCCAAGTTTCCCCTTTGGAAGCTGTTCCCATTTTGGACAGAGGAGGTAGTGGTGGTCCGAGGAGCTCCTCTCTTGGCAGTCTTCCCTGTTGCAGAGGAACCTGTCTGTGCACTCTTCTACCCCATCGTGACATCCAAGACAAACGCGGCATGCTCCTACCTTCTCCACAGCAGTCTTTCTCTCAGCCAAGCCAAACCCCTTGAACTTCTTGCAGAAGAATAACTTTATTATGCTTATCCTCTCCACACACGACGCACTCACCTTCTGGAGTGTCCCTTCTGGTGGCTTTTGTGTAGGCATACTTCCTCTCGAACCTATTTTGCGGTTTGTCCATTTTCTCAGATGTCTCCATTATTTTCAGTTGTTCCAAGATCTCTAGAATTTCTTCTTGCTCCTTCAGGAACTTCAGAAGCGTATTGAAATGGTTGACTGGGGTGATACCGTTTTCGGGCTTAGCCCTGAAGATGACCCACTCTTGCTTCACCTGGTCGGGCTTGCTTTCTATAGACCTAATCATCAGCGGGTGGTTGATGGCTCCAGGGTTCTCGAGGTCTGTGAGGTCTGCCAAAGCCTTTTCCACAGCTTGGATGAGGTCTATCACCTTCCTCGGCTGATCTCCTTTCACAGCTGGTATCTTCTCCAGTTCTGCGACGATCTGCAGTGTAATCGTGGTCCTGTTTCCATACCGGTTCTCCAATACTCTGAACATGTCTTCGACTGTACTGTAACTGGCCAACTTGACATCAGTTTTTACCTTTTCTTCCATGCTGTCCAGAAGCTGGAACTTCTTGACTTCAGGCGACCCGGATGGTTCTCCCTGCTTCTGCAAAGATTCCCAGTCCTTTTTCCAGCTGTGAAACTCCCTCATACTGCCACTGAACTTGGGAAGGCTTACCGGCTTGAGTCGTATCTTTGATATCGCTCCCATCGGGTTGTATCTGGGTTCCGTGCCTGCCTCTTCCACTGCTTTATGCTGCGCTTTCATGAGGTCAAACCGTGCTTCTTCTGCTGCAATCTGAGCCTCAGCCAATTTAGAGCGTTGGGCCTGGTCTTGCCTTAGCTGAACCAGGGCGAACTGGGCGCGCTCATCCTCTGCTGCAATGCGTGCTTCCTCTGCAGCAATTTGAATCTCGGCTAGCTTCGCACGTTGGGTCTCGACTAACTTGGTGCGCTCATCCTGCTGCGGTGCGTGCCAACTCTGCTGCGCCGCGTGCCAACTCTGCTGCGCCACGTGCCAACTCTGCTGCGCCGCGTGCTTTGTTGAACTCAGCTTCCTTTTGACGCTTGAGTGCGTTTTTCCTTGTCTCCAGCTGGCGCACTATCTCTTCCACATATTTTTGGTCGGTCACAGGAGCCCATTCCCTCCAGGTGCTGTGCACTTCCTTTAATTCTTTAATCAGTATTTCTAAATGTTTAAGTTGCTTTTCGTAATTCTCATAGCTCACCAGGTCAATTTGTGTCGCTTCTGCGTCCTCATAGACCTTTTCAGCTTCCCCGATGACAAACATCACTTTCTTTTCTCCATGCCTAGACCAAAGGTTTGCTTTAATCACTTCACTGACCTCTTCAAGCCTTTGGCTGGTCTCTCCATCAGTCTTTTCCACGTCTGCCCTCAGCTCTTCTGGTACTTGGTCCTCGTCGCTATCAGCGTTCAGAATTAAATGCATCAGGTATTCACTGTTGGCCTCTGTGACTTTGGTGGCGGCCTTGTGGACTTCACTATATTCTTTCATCAACTCCTCCTCTAACATAGTGTTCACCGTCTTTGTTACTGAGTTCACCTTACGAACTAGAGCCACCTTCGCCCTCGTCCGCAGGTCTTTCAGATGCTTCACTGTTTCCTCCCCCTTAATCATCTCTCTGAATTTAAGGTTGAGTTTAGCTCAATCTGTTTTGTCCTGGCTAGCTAGTTGGATCGCTAGCTGGTTAGCTCCGTTTTCTAGCCAACAGCTTGGTGCCTTTGGCTTAGCTAGCTTCTCCTTTACTCCCTGGGTAGCTTCGTTTGCTAACCAATAACGTGGTGTCTTTGACTTTGATAGCTAGCTTGGGTTCCTATGCTAGCACTCTTCAGTCTGCTAGCTAGTTATTGTCTTCTTGCTAGTTAGCTTTATTTTGTGGAAACCTTCAGTCTGCTGGATAGCTACTGCTTCGTTTTCGCTATGCTAACACTAGCTTCTTTGGCTAGATAGCGCCGACATATTGTCTGTGTTACTCACGTGATCAGACCACGTTAGCTCCGCTAGCTTTGCTAGCCTCGGGCCTTCCCTTTCCGCCGACCGTTGCGACCACGGGGTTTCCTTATCGTCCGGTTGTCAGCTTGACTCGCGGACCGGCACTCCTCGGTGCTTCGCGAGTTCCGGTAGCTTCGTTAGCTACGCTCCGCTAGCTTCCACGGTCCTTGTTAGCTTTGCTAGCCTCGGGCCTTCACTTCCCGCCGCTCGTTGCGAACACGGGCTTTCCTGCTCGTTCGGTCGTGAGTTCCGGTAGCTTCGATCGCTCCTCTAGCTGTGTCTCGCCATCGGTTGAAAACGTTATCCCTCCCGATGCGTTAGTTAACAACTGTACTGTCTATCTCCCAACAGTATGGGTGGAATCAAGATGGACGGAAACAACTCCTATTTGATTATTTAATCAAATCCAAATAGGTTGTTAACCTTAGAAGAAAAAGGACAACAACAATACACCAATTAGGATCACATATATCCCATACACATTAAATCACATTCAATATAATAATCACACTTACTAGTGGCCTCTCCTGATTCCTCAATCTCAATGACGTTAATGTATGTATCCCCTCTATTTATACATATCAATAAACCCCGCGAATCTCCATCCAGATTTAAAGTCACACTCACATAAACTGAACCCCATTCATTTAACCCTCATACACCCAACACAAAACCATGAATTTACAGCACAGGTACGTTTCCGACAGATCTTATTTGGAGCTATTTTCTAAAATCCTATGGAGAAATCTCATTGCTTTTTTGTGGAGGGAAGCCATGCGCAGCTTACTTCCTGATTTTACGACACGTCTCTCTCCTCCTCTTCACCTGCTCTTCACACACCACACTTTTCGCGGCACACGTACTTACAGCCAATCAGCTCTGAATGATGTGAGATGACGTATGGTGGGGATGGCAGCTCTATGCCCCTATGGTCATTATTTTTTGCCACACACATTAAATAGGAAAATACTCTGAGAATGCGCAGTGTAGTTTTTACTGTCACCGTTCACTTAGACAGTGAGAGGGAGGGGCAGGATCGGGTTTTGTCCCACATGGCTCTAAACAGCTCAATAGGCACACACTGTAGACACTAATTAGAAGAACACAGACTAAAACAGCAATGTACAGACGAATCAGATGATTAAACATGATCTTAAAATATATTTTATATATATTTAAATTTATTTTTTGCATTTTGTTGTAATCATTATTTTAATACTTTCTGCTGACACTAGGTGGGACACTATTAGGTCTTAAAGTGTTTGCATAAATTAGGGCGTGGTCACATTGAGTGACGGCTATGTCAAGTGATTGCTGCTGCTAGCTTCGTGTCTCTCTGCTAGCTGCTCCGTGAAGCTACAGGCACTCTGCCTGCTCAGTTCATCCAGGGAATTAACACAACTTGACCTCGGCCTTGTTTGTTTGTTCTTCATGCTTATATATCGGACTATTGTGACTCACTCTGCGGTTGCAACAGACGGTGCATGCATGCGGTTTTGCGGTAAGTGAAAATCGAATACTTATTTATGCAAGCTTCTACAGTTGCACTACCTTTTGATAACAGTTAAATATTATTTTGATAATAAAATATATTTCAATGTTGATAAACTTCATACTGTTCATTCATAATCTGATCGTCTTTGTCGCTCACTGTTGAAATAAAAAAAAAACATTACAATTACAAAATAATTATATCTACAGCCCCTAAACACACAAACACACTGCTTTCATAAATAACACACTTGTTCTGCAATAATATGTTTTATGTTTCCTGTCATTTTTGTTAGGAAAGGACATGCCTGAAAGACACGACATTTTCTCCTTCTCTGAGGGTCAAGAAGAACATCCAAGAGGAACATTAAAAGCTGATGTTATGAGATGTTAAGACCAGTACAGGACATTCACTAAGAAACTACTTTTATTGTGAAAACACAGTCAGCTGATCGAATGCAGCTATTTCCACATCTACACTCCATCAGCTGATTATTTCTATTTGCCTCACTTTATGAGCTTCACATCACTTGTGCCCAGTGGCGGCGCCAGAGATTTTCTCTAGGGGGTGCTGTGGGGTAGCTTGACATTTCATAGAGGGTGCTCAAACATTAAGGGTTTCCCATTAATGTACCAGCGCTGCTGTTGACATTTCTACTGCAACACTCCCCACACGCACACACAGTGTACCCGCGACTGTTACAATGAAGGCTCGATAATCAACTCACAGCATATAGGTTTATGCAGGGGTAAAGTGCTATTTTTACAAGTGGGGGGTGGACCTCACCTCCTCTAGGAGGGACCTCACCTCCTCTAGTGGGGTCCGGGGGCATGCTTCCCCGGGAAGATTTTTTTTAAATATTCAATCAATCAATCAATCAATCAATCAATCAATGTTTATTTATATAGCCCAATATCACAAATGTTACATTTGTCTCAGTGGTCTTCACAGTGTGTACAGAATATCAGTATGACAATATGACACCCTCTGTCCTTAGACCCTCACATCGTACAAGGAAAAACTTCCAAAGAAAACCCAGTTTAAAGGGAAAAATGGGAGAAACCTCAGGGAGAGCAACAGAGGAGGGATCCCTCTCCCAGGACGGACAGACGTGCAATAGATGCCGTGTGTAAATTGAAAAGATAATACATTTGCAACATAGGTAGTCCAAATGTTTGGAAATGCATGTGTGTATAATAGGAAGATGAATCCACGAGGATATCCATCCAGGACCTATGATCCAGGACCACAGCCACGACTCAAGATCCAGCGCTCGCGATCCAGGACACAGGACCGCAGGATCATCCATGACTCCGGATCCCAGCGTATATAGACACCAAAAAGAAAGACATTTGGGGAAGCTGGGTTAATCGGAACATGAGTGTACACGGGTATATACAGAGAGAAGGAAGAAGTAAGATGTCCCCCGACAAACTAAGCCTATATCAGCAAAACTAGGGGCTGAATCTAATCAGCCCTAACTATAAGCTTTATCAAAAAGGAAGGTCTTAAGCGCACTCTTAAAAACGGATAGGGTGTCTGCCGCCCGAACACAAACTGGAAGCTGATTCCACAAATGTGGAGCTTGATAAGAAAAGGCTCTGGCTCCCATTGTACTTTTAAAGATTCTAGGAACAACCAACAACCCTGCATTATTGGAACGCAATGCCCTAGTAGGACAGTAGGGTATAATGAGTTCTTTAAGGTAAGATGGTGCCTGCCCATTAAGGGCTTTGTAGGCGAGAAGAAGAATTTTAAATTCTATCCTGTGTTCTATAGGGAGCCAGTGTAAGGCAGCCAGAACAGAAGTAATGTGGTCCCTTTTCCTAACTCTGGTTAGTACACGAGCCGCAGCATTTTGAATCAGCTGAAGCGACTTGATTGACTTATTGGTACTCCCTGATAATAAAGAGTTACAATAATCCAGCCTAGAAGTAACAAATGCATGGACTAGTTTCTCTGCATCGTTTTGAGGCAAGATATGCCTGATTTTTGCAATGTTACGTAGATGGAAGTAGGCGGTCCTTGAAATTGATTTTATGTGGGCGTTAAAGGATAAATCCTGATCAAATATAACACCAAGATTCCTTACAGTCTCACTGGAGGCCAAATTAATGCCATCCATAGTTAGTATGTCTTTAGATAATTTGTTTCGTAGATTCTTCGGGCCAAGTACAATAACTTTGTTAAAAAGTTTTAAGGTCGTTTTAAGGTCATCCACGTTTTTAAGTCCTTAAGGCAGTCTTGAATTTTATTTAGATGATTAATTTCATCAGGCTTGATTGATAAATATCAATATAAATATTGAAGTTAAAAGCATCAATCTGGTGCACTTTGAGAGCAACATTAAGAGATCTATGGATACATCTCTCAACAACACCCATATGAAACTGAACTGTAAACAGATTTTCTATTTCTTTATAGATATTTTACAAATCACTCCCCTTTTTAAAACAAACCGTTTGAGACCCACTGAGATAACTAGACTAAAGTTAACTATCTAGTCCTTTACTTCACCTGAGCTGAGGTTACCTGAGACTCTCAGTCTGACAGGAGAGAGTTCTCCCGCCACCTTGTTGTTGAAAAAGCTCCTTATATCCGTTAGCTTGGCTAGCTAGCACCAGATGCTAACCACAACGATCTCCAGTAGATACCCACCGGTGCGCGAGCTCTCTCTCTCTCGCTCGCGCACGCACACAAAATGGCTCGTGCCACACACACACAGAGCAGAGCTTGAATGAAACACAGAGACCCAGAAGTAAGCTACTTGTACTCACGAGGCCTATTATGTGCAGAATCCCTCTCGCTTTCAGGTGGTTTTGATTGAGTGTCCACACGTGGATGCTTTAAGGACTAAAAAACGATCAATTTTTCACTTTGCTGTTAGCAAATAATTTGGCGCTCTAGCTAACAGGAAGTCACTCAAGTGTCACAAAGTAATTTAGCCTATGGGTAGGTCAAAAATCGAATGGGTGCTGGCCATTGGCCTAATCATATCACCTGTGTTGGCTTTATGTTTTTGGTCAAAAATGTGTTTGTTTCACATTTGCATTGATGTAATCAATAATTTTTTTAATTTAATTTAATAAAAATAATAATAATAATTTTCGAAAAAAGAAAAAAAACACATATTTCATGGGGGTGCTTTGGCAATCCTGGGGGGTGCTTCAGCACCCCCTAGCTCCCCCCTGGCGCCGCCCCTGCTTGTGCCTTGTACCGCAGAGTTTGCAACGTCACAAATAAATGGGGCCAATCTTCAGTCAGATGTGAATGTGTAATCTAACACTTTCAGTAAGAATAATGGACGAAAGGAGTGCAAATACAAATCCAATTTATTGAAATGTGAACCAAAAGTTAATCAAACATGTTTTAAATAAAAAGCACATATGGACAGAAGGTGTAAACCTATTAAATGTATAAGTGAACACATTTAGTCAAATAAAGTGACAGACTAGCCCTGTGCAGTTTGTATCAGCTATGCCCAGCATGGGCTCCTCCATCAGGCCTGGTCCTCCTCGCTGAGGAAAGACCCTCAGTCCTCTCCAAACCAACAGACTGGACGTCCATCACACGGAGGTTTCTCCCTGAAGTCTCAGCAGCTCTCTGGACACCACGCTGTCTCAATCCGTCCACACTGAATATGAGAGGGGGAAAATGAAAATAATAAATGCTTAGACAATAAGAAATATAAACTTGACTGTTGAGTTGCTCAGTTTGTTTAGATTGTCAATACTATTACTGTATAACTAATATATCAGGTTAAGAGGCACATTCAAATAAAGATTGGTCTTTAAATACATTTTGTCTTTTGAATTGTTTGTCTAAAGTCAAGGATCTTGAACTGGTACTTAGTTTTAATGATACAGTCTGGTTATTATGCTGTTTGGAGGAGGCCTCACAGGTAAGAGCACTAACTAGCTACCTTCACATGTACCTTAGCTTGACTTAAATGTATTAAACGTATAATTAAGTGATATCAAAATATAAATAACTAATGTCATGCAAACATATTAATATTTGCTTGATTCCAGTGTTGAATTTAGCACAATTGCATACAAATAGGGATGCTCCGATCGATCGGTCACCGATCGAGATCGGCCGATACTCACTCTCTACCGATCGATCGGTGCTCTTTACGCATCCTTCTGTGCTGTGACTACTTTTTTAAGTAGTGGGATTAGAGCAGAGATCGGCTGTTCTACAGATAATTTTTTAATGGAATTTTTACAAGAAATTGCATTTGTTTAAAATGTCTATCTGTGTTTTGGCTATCCTTATAGAACATGTAAGGCCTTTAACTGTGCAGTAGATCCAGACACCCAAACTCTTAAAACCAACCAGTGCATGAACATCTATTTGTTTGTACCTGCAGTGTCTCACCTTGTATCTTTATTTTCTGCTGGTAAAAACCCATTATCATAAAAGTTGTCCAAAGTTCAGTTTATTTTTACTGTGCAATATTGCTGTCATATGAAACATGTGAACAAAGACCATTTTTGCTTGTATCCATTGAGGACCATGGCACGCTGCTCTTGATTACAGGATGATTGATTGGTATAATGAGAGACAGCTCCTGCCAGCTAGCAGACTGCCTACGTGTACTGTACAGCAGGCAGGATGGCAGGATGCTAACATCTCCTGTCAGACAGCTCAACAAAGCTGACAGCGGCACTGCCAGATGTTGTTATGCAACAAAACTGTCTTTCCTATGCCAGGCCTGCAATTATGGAGCTGTTTCTGTGGTCCAAATCCAATCAATTATCTGCTGCTAAACTGTTAATTTCTGTCTCAAGTAAGATAACATGACATAAATAAGGGTAAATGAAATATATTTTTTAAATATTGATGTGCTTGTATTTTATGGTAAGAACACACAATAATATTTTAAAAGAATCTTCCCTAACATTTGTTCACAAATCACCATCAATGGGTAATGTATACAAATCCTGTGAAATCCTTTTATTGGAGACAACCTCAATAATTCCCAAATGCTGAAAAGAATAATATCACCGGGTCAGGGAGAGAAAGATGCTGTGTGGATTTCTTGAGGTGTAAATATAATTCAGAATGTGTGATGGTGATGTTTTTTACTTTTTTTTTTTAAAGAGATGAAGCGTGAACAGAAGGACAATAAAGGACTTTTGAAAATCGGAAGAAGACTTTTTTTTTAAACTTTAATAGCAACCACACTAAAGTCTTGATCAGCAAATTGTAAAGAGCATTGTCATCCCGCTCCAACAAGAACGTTAAAGCAACGACTAGTGATCATAAAACTTTAGCTATGGGAGCTGATGTGGGTCACAGAGAGCAAAGGAGGGCTGGTTTAAAATGCTCTTAGTGAAACTTTATGAAACTCGTATAAACTGCAGGACATAGAAGAAGGAAAAACGTGGTGAACATATATATTTCTGATTTCAAAACTTGTTTATAGCCACAATTCACAGCGTTTTATCAACTCTTACCTAAAGCATTGGGTATGCGTTGTATACTTTTCATGTTGAAAAAGCTCTTTATTTTTCTCATACTTCCTGTGCTGCAGCACCTCTTTTCACACTATGTCTGAAACCAGAGCCATGTCTGCTCTGATTGGTAAGAAGCTTGGTGTGAAGAAATCAACTGTGGGAGCAATTATTAGAAAATGGAAGACATACAAGACCACTGATAATCTCCGGGCCCGTCTGAAGTTTGCTAGAGAGCATTTAGATGATCCAGAAGAGGATTGGGAGAATGTCATATGGTCAGATGAAACCAAAATATAACTTTTTGGTAAAAACTCAACTAGACGTGTTTGGAGGAGAAAGAATGCTGCGTTGCATCCAAAGAACACCATACCTACTGTGAAACATGGGGGTGGAAACATCATGCTTTGGGGGCTTTTTTTCTGCAAAGGGACCAGGACGACTGATCCGTGTAAAGGAAAGAATGAATGGGGCCATGTATCGTGAGATTTTGAGTGACAACCTCCTTCCATCAGCAAGGGCATTGAAGATGAAACGTGGCTGGGTCTTTCAGCATGACAATGATCCCAAACACACCGCCCGGGCAACGAAGGAGTGGCTTCGTAAGAAGCATTTCAAGGTCCTGGAGTGGCCTAGCCAGTCTCCAGATCTCAACCCCATAGAAAATCTTTGGAGGGAGTTGAAAGTCTGTGTTGCCCAGCGACAGCCCCAACACATCACTGCTCTAGAGGAGATCTGCATGGAGGAATGGGCCAAAATACCAGCAACAGTGTGTGAAAACCTTGTGAAGACTTACAGAAAACGTTTGACCTCTGTCATTGCCAACAAAGGATATATAACAAAGTATTGAGATCAACTTTTGTTATTGACCAAATACTTATTTTCCACCATAATTTGCAAATAAATTCTTTAAAAATCAGACAATGTGATTTTCTGGATTTTTTTGTTTTCTTTTTGTCTCTCATAGTTGAGGTATACCTACCAGAGAACTCTAAACAAAAATGTTCAATCAATAAAGTAACATCTTATCTTATCTTCATATCAATAATAATAATAAATCATACAGTATGTGTCCGAAATGTGCAGGAGGAAGCAAACACCAAAAATATATTAAAAAAATATACTGCATATTAAAGCAAACTATTGTAAAGGTAAAAGTATGAGCATAACAAATAAAGAAGTGTAAACATTTACATTATTATTATTATGATTATTTAATATATAAAGACTATATATTATTGAATTACAAGATTAGATATACTTTATTTTATCTAAAATATTGATGTTTTATCGTTATACTGTAGTAGCCTGTGAAAACCATAACAAATATGTGTTCAAATGCTCTTCACCAAAACACAACTGAAGTACTGAAAGTCCTTGAAACTTGTCTTTCTGTATTTGTGAATGAAGCGCCATCTCATGGTTAAATCCTGAAATTGAAAATATGGCAACGCCCTCTTGGAAAATAGTGGGAGGGCTTAACATTCCCGGGTGGAACGAGAGATTGGCATCTTGTGTAGCGGACAAAGCGGCAGCAACTGCTTGATGGCATCGTGTCGATATAGAACAAAATCTCTGAGGAATTTTCGCAGCATGTTGTTGAGTCTATGCCACGAAGAATTCTGAAGGAAAATGTGGGTCCAACCCGGTACTTGCAGGGTGTACCTAATTAAGTGGCCGTGAGTGTAATGTTTATTTAATCGTCTTTGATCAACAATATTAAAGTTAAAATGTAATACTAATGCTATTACCCGTTGTAAAGGCCATGCCCTTTATGTATTGTACAATATTCGGGAAGCATTTATACCTTCTGAACAAGCTTTTTTTTCCTACAAGATTCGAAAAGTTAAGGAGATAGTCCCACTCAATCAAGGACTAAATGTCCAATCACACTTCCAGTACCAGGCAGGTAATTGGAAAAGCAATAAAGTCAGTCTTGTCGGTGATCCAGCTTTGATGCTTGCTTTGTATCTGAATGTATCTTTGAAAGTTCTGTCACGACTTCAACCATCTCCTAGTGCGTACTGAGATGCGGGTCAGACTCTATATGCCATGTGGTTTGTCACACTGAATCTCCAAAGCATCTGCCGAGCTGCTGACGAGACGTCGGCGCTCATCTGAAGAAGTGAGCTTCCTAGATTTGCAATTGGAGTAGATTCAGTGTCAACATCCATTAGAGTGCTGGTAATTGAAACTGAGTGCTAATAGACTCTTGGGCTCATTGGAAATACACTACAGCAGTTAAAAGTATAGTGAAGTAATTCACAGATAAAATACTTTAGAAACACTTGTGAAGGAGCTTGAACATCCACTGCTTCACAAGTCACTTGGAGGATTCAGGGTGTTTTGATTAAAATGTTAGTCCTCATAACAGTTAGTAAATAAGCTCTGAGAAATATGCAATATTAACCACCTCCGTAAATAATACAACTTTGTAAGAGGCTCAACGAAACAAACACAAAGTGTATTTTTATGCTGCTCTCTCTAATGAGCCTAACTGTCAGTTAACCCCTTACAGGCCGATCTGATCAGGTTGATGCATCCTTTGGTATCAATGGCTGCCATGATGAATGTATTGTGTAAGGCTTCCTTATTTCCTTCTATTCTGCTAAATAAGTCTTACGTAACCAGGTCGAAAGCTCATCTCTCAATCCAATGCTCTTTTAAATAATATTTGAAATAAATACAGGAATATGTTATTTAGCCTCTGGCAGCCCTGTACTGCCTATGGCACTGAAGTCTCATTAGCAGACCTTCGTTCATCAGCAGCCTCTTCAGTACCTTCAAAGGTTGAGTCTCCGGGAGGGCTGGTGCTGTGTGCCACTGAGTACTACCAAAGATGGAAATTCACTCGTTGTGGTTTTCAAAAACATGCCCTAAATGACACAGCAACTGAGTTTTTTGTATACCTAAGCATTTTACTTCTTCATCTGTACTTCAAGTGAATTATTCTTCTTCTATACTAAACCTTTTTCTCGGACAACTGTTATTTGGTTGTTGGAGGATGATGCGTATGCATCGGTCTGGGAAAGTCTGTGGAATTTGTGTAAACAGTATGACATCAAACTCCATTTATAAAACGTTGCTGCCCAAAAGCTGTCAAACTATCCTTCAATCTGTTCTTTAACATATTTAATAACAATTATTCATTAAAACATTTTTTATAGTTTTTTTTATAAGTTTCAGGTTTGGTGTGATTTTAATGAAGTTTGGTGACAGTCATGTGACACCAACTCGTTAAAATGTCCTGCAGGAACACCATTCTCATACTAGTGTTAAGCTTGTTTGACACATTTACAAAATATTGATAATAAATGCCTTACAAGACATTTACGAAAAGATATGTGAAAATGCATTCCTAATGAAAAAAACATTTAGTATATCTTTCTTAAAGGTCTAAGAGGTTTTTGCATAAGAACTTTCTATGCTTTTCTATGTAAAAGAAAGAAAATGTAATTTTCCCCCCAGTTGATTGAGACACAAACCTATTTTCCAATTATTAAATATATACCAGACAATCTAACTGCAGTTACAAAGATAGCTTAAGGGCACAATACTGTATTATCGGCATTATCTGTTGTATTAAAAATACAATATACCTTTCTTATAGCTCTCTTAACTTTTTTAATCCATTTCTGAATATATAAACACCACTTACTGTATAAACAATGTATTCCATGAAATGAGGTGATTATTCTAAGTGTGGTTTCTAGGTGTTTTGTTTATTCCGTTGCACCACTTTAACATGACTTGAATTAATGTTGAGGCTTTTAGAAACCGGAGAAAGTAGCTTCCCAAGGGTGCCAGTTTTAAACAGCCAATTTATAGAAACATATTAAAAGGAACACCTTTTATTTTTCACTGTGTTGTCATATTAATAAAACTTAGTCAAAGATAATAACACGTTTTAGATGCTGCATTTAAAGTTAAATTACTCTTTTTACTCCAACTCACGTGGAAGTTAATTAATATGATGGTGGTGTATCATCACTTTCTAAGTGGTTACTCACATCAGCATCAATTATACAGTTTCTGTTCTAAAATAAGTTTTCCTTTCACACATAGAAAATATTTTTGATAGGTGACACCCTTTTAATGGTGTTGTTTAATGTGAATTTCAGTCAGCTTGATGTGAAGGTAGATGGAAACTTGAAAGGCAACCATGAATTTTACACAAAACGTTTGACACATTTGACCATGAGTTCAGCATTACAGCATTGGACAACCTTCATGTTTGAGTCTTTGTAAATAGAATAATTGCAACCCCTTATGAGTTTGACTATAAATAGTTAGAGCACTTTCTCTTCTTCTGTTGCCATGTGTGAGTATCAGTCCGAGAGGTGTGTTTGCAACCTCCCGTGGTGAACAATTTTATTATCAGAAGAAAGTCAATCAGAGCGTAAACTTAAAATGCATGTTAATAATAAATGTAAGACAAAGGGACAGTGTGTAGGTGAGATGGCATATTGCTTAGCATTGCAGATTGCAGATTGCAACTATTGAATACTCCTCTGCTCAACCCTCGCTTTGCAAGTGCAAAACTGTACTAATGGCTAATGTTGTTTTATCTTTCAGGACCTTGACATTGTTCAGTGACAATCCTGAATATAAAAACGATTTTGATTCATGCATTCTGAGCTAATGTTGAAATATTGGGGTGCAACTCTGTGAAAGGAGACCCGCTCCCAATGAGCTCATTTTAAAGCAACAACATGACAGGTGATGCAGGTGGTTGTGTCCTAATGATACCTCTATAATGAATAGTATTTCATTTATTTGTGTATTTTATTTAAATGTTTACTTATCGTGGATACTGTTTCATTTCCATGTTGTACTGTAGATATGTGCGCATAGTCGTCTAAAAATTTGACAGAAACGATAAGCCCGGAAGAGTGATCCTGTCAGCAGAAAGGTTTCATCAACACCTCTGAAATACAAGAGGTTAAAATAGAAATGTCAATTAAATTGAGTTCGTTTCACTTTTAAGAGGCGTAATTAGCGCGTGAGAAAGGTGCAATTTAATAAGATGTAGATGTACTGATGCCTGAATCTGTCAAAAGTGGCTATGGAGGGTCAAATAATAAATGCAGGAAATATCCCTGATATGCACTGCAGCTATTTACTGAAGAAGTGTGGTCCACAGTAGAATTTGGAGTGGTGAGAGAAACGGACGCTCTATTCATATGTGGAGTGGTGGCAGGAATTGTTTGTTAGCACACAAATAGCTATCTGGCAAACAGATGCCTTAAAGAAGAAAATTATTTTCTGATCCCAGTGGAAGGTGAGTGAAAGCTTTTGCAAATTGCAACTTGCAGGAAGGAGATTGTGTGCTGAGAAGAACAGAGAGTAACAATTCAATTTCAACTATTGCAGGTTGTTAGGGTCAAAGTTCAACTTGCAATGACAGAAAAAAAAGCACTCCTGTTGGAAAAACTCAATTTACTTAGCTGCCACACAGTGATGTGGTCTCAAATTAGGCCCTGGAAAAGGGACAGGGGGCAGCTTTTGTTAGAGTTAAATAAATAACACAGGATGTTCAGGCAGTAAAACATATAATCCCCTATATACCGCAAGAAGGAGTTCCAATCATTCTTCTGCTTGTTGTCTATGTCGGTAAAAGCCAACACATACATGTTTTACTGCAGATCTATAATCTAAGAGCATAAGGGTTACTGGATGGTGTGTTTAATTACCAATGTTACATAAGGTGAGCTTTACCTTTCAGACTTGGCCTGCATACAATAGTATACAACTTGGTGGAGTTTGGGAATTTAAATACTGACCTATGACAGCAGCTCCTCTCAATTAACTTTCAAGCAGCAGCCAGTTGAGTAGTCTGGGAGGACTGTCCAGAATATATATGTTTCTGGACACAATTGTATATATTTTAGTATGCACATAGTCTACAAAATATCTCACCTTTTAAAATGCAGAGCAACACACACTAAAGGAAAGGCAACTTTCCTTTTTGAATGTATGTTTAAAGCTAATTCATAACCAAAACCTAGAATGAAAAAAGAGATTACTATAATATGGAGTTATGCAGAATGCTGTGGAAAATGGGCTTTCCACTTCACCTTTCAGATTTCTTCTTTTGTGGTTTTTATAACTTGTTCTCATTCATAACACTCCATTCGATGTCTCACTATGGGATGCGCCTCATCGCAGAGCAAACAGAAGCATTAATCTCATTACGCCAATCCTGATTGGCTGGTGATCTTGACGTCAGCGTCAGGGAATCCACCCACTATAAGTAGCTTGCGCTACGTCGCATGCGTCATTCAAACACCTCTTCTCGCTTCAGAGCACATCTCTATGGTAGCCGGGCTAGCTTAACAGTCCACAGACTGAACCCAAATCTAAATTTCGGTCGACGGACGCTCGCCGGCTACCCTTTCTGCTTCGCAAGAAGACTGCTAATACTAACACACCAGTTGGTATTATAATCGACCTCGCTGTTTCTTCCTCGGGAATTAAGGTAAGGTTTTGATTTTTTCAAGCTAGCAACACACCTGTCGCTAGCTTGCTTTCCCTCACTACCGACACCACGGTAGCAAGGACGTTTTTCTTTTCTCTTTCTCACGGAGGAGGAAAGGATTAAAAGAATATTAACACACCAGTTAATATTCTTTGAGAAAAAAGACCTACACCGTCCTTTTTTTTCCGGATTAAAGACAGGTTGGTAACACTTTTTTTCTCGACGACGTACCTGTTGCGAGCGGGTCCTCTCCACGCCACGCGGCGAACAAGATGGACGCCTCTCTCCCTCACACCAGAGGAGTCAGGGACTCGGAGGCTCGACTCGGAGGCTGCGGGTTGAAAATATCAGGCACAGACACACACCAGGTCTGCTCGTCCTGCCTCGGCCTGGAACATGCCCAGGAGGCTATTGACAACCCCGGCTCGTGCGGGCATCGTGCCCGTTTCACCATAAAGAGCCTCCGCCGACGGTTAGCACGCCAAGCTAGCTTGTCGGGACAGGACCCCCTCATGTCCGTTGATTTGCCGGCTGGCAATCAAGACGCGGGGGCGTCGCAGAGATTGAGCCAGGCACTGTGTCGGTCTGGGGCTCATCAACAGCGGCAGCTGCAGAACCGGAGTCCCGCGCCGTGTCAGGCTGGGACCCGGTGGCGGCAAGAGAGGCGGGAACGGAGCCCCACGCTTTACCAAGCTGGGGCTCCCGGCTGGACCTCACCATGGTTTCGCCCGCGGAGGATGTCCTGGAATTAGATTACATGGAGGACGAAGAGGATGCCTCTGAGTTCCTCCTGTCTGATTCGGATGAGCAAGAAGACGATATCTTCATGTCATCGGCTCAAGCTGCAAAGCCGGGAGCGATGGCTGCTCTCCAGGGCGATAGCACACCTGCTTCGCCCTGTCTGAGCATGGACCTGCAGGCCGTGTGTCAGCGTGCCGCGTCCAGGCTAGATATCCCGTGGCCCGAAATGGCCAAGGAGACCTCCAGGTTCCGTTACGAGGGGAAACATTTTCCCCAAGCAACGAGGACAAAGAGGCAACTCCTTCCGGTCTTCCCGGAGATGTTGGATGAGGTGTCGGTCTCGTGGAGAGACCGGCCCTTTAGCAACAAGGCCCCAATCCAGGGTGCCTCCTCCCTAGACTGTGACGGTATGGAGAGGCTCTGCCTGCTCCGCATACCGCCTATGGAACCGCTGGTGGCAGCCCACCTCCTACCGAGGATGGGCCCGTCACCAAGCAGGAACCCCACGCTGCCAGCGAAGGCGGACCGATTCCAGTCGACCATGACTGAACGGTCCTACAGAGCCGCAGCGTTGTCCGCCAGGGCTCTGAACGTTTCCTCGCTGCTAACCGCATACCAAGCGGACCTCTGCGAGGATCTGTCGAGCAATCCTGGACTGGCCGTTCTGGATGAAATGGCCGGATTTGTCTCCGTGTCCAACGCTGCGCCGTCCAGGCCACGGGCAAGGCAATGGGGATCATGGTGGTGCAGGAAAGAGCTAGATGGCTCAACCTCACCAACCTCCCAGACCGGGAAAAGGAGGATGTGCTTGACATGCCCATCATTCCCGAGGGGATTTTCGACTCCGCTCTCGCCTCCATGCAGAGGAGATGCGAGTCGAAAAAGAAGGAGGACGAGGCCCTCCACCTCTGCCTCCCTCGAAGGGTCCAGCCGCTGCCTTCACAACGGCAGTCCTTCGTCCAAGCTGCCTCGAACACTGCTCGGTTCAAAATACCCAAACAGCAGAGGTCGCAGCCCGCCCTGAGTCCCCAGCCCAGGCAGGAGACGAGGGCGAGTTGGCCTAGAAAATCTCCGGTCCCGGCTGCAGCCCAGGTGCAGCCCAGGCGCAGCCGACCCAGAATTTTGGCCAGCAGTCGAGGAAGAAGAAATGAGCGGCCTGACATCCCCTCCTTCTCTCCTCTGACAGAGCTGGAAGTTCACGGTTCCCCAGCTCTAGATGTGTTCCCGCCGCCTCGAGAGATGCCTCAACACCATCCTCAAGTCTGCAAAAACACATGTCACAAGTTTGTTGTTGTTTCTAAAATAAACCATTTTCCGCTGACGCATCCAGGCTTCAGGCCACATAAAAACAATAAACAGTCCGTCAACTGTTCCCCTTCTGAGAGCAGCTACGGCTTCTCTCAAAAGGCGGATTATAGACGGGTCTGTGAAGGCACCACCGTCACGCGCATGCGCAGTATCGGTGGGGATTGTCGAAATGAGGCACCACCGTGTTCAGACACTAGAGGGCCCCATAACACAAAGAATAGGGACTCAGAGGGTAAGAGACGTGACATCTCCGCTGGCTCTAAGGAGCATACAGTGGAAGATGCTCACAACATCTGCTTGGGTTTATCCAAACAGTAACATGGGAGACTCCAATTCGCTGTCACCCCCCCTCGCTTCTCGGGCATTCTGTATTCACAATCCCGGGGAGAGTGAGCCCATATTCTAGAGAGAGAGATTCTCTCACTTCTAGAAAAGAGGGCTATATCTATAGTACCCGCCGAGCAGAATCAGATTACGCAGACAAATGTTCTCGTAAAGCACCTGCTCAACCTGGGTTTCATAATAAACACAGAAAATAGCATGTTGTGCCCAGCACAGACTGTACTCTTCCTGGGTTTACACCTGAACTCGGTGCCCTTTACAGCCCGCCTGTCAGCGGAAAGAGTGAAAGCTTTCAGAGCTTGTCTCGCTCATTTCCAGCTGCGCAAACATGTTCTCCTCAGATCATGCCTGCGGTTACTGGGGCTCATGACGTCAGCCATCCTGGTCGTACGACTGGGACACTTACACATGAGGGAGTTTCAGCGGCGAGTAGCCGTTCTAAAACTAAACCCCGCGCGCCATGAGTAATGGGCGCATGTCTGAGTTATGTATGGAGGTCGTCCGGTGAGGGGTCTCTGGAACAGAGACCTCCAGCGGGCGCACATAAATTACCTGGAGCTTTTAGCGGTGTTCCTCACTCTATCCTCACGCTTTCTGCCTTTTCTCAGAGGACATCATGTCCTCGTGAGCACAGACAACACGACCACAATATCGTGTATAAACAGCCAAGGGGGTTTGCGTTCTCTCCAGTTACACATGCTGGCACGCAAACTGATCTTATGGAGCGGCAGACGTCTCCTCTCTCTGAGAGCGACACACGTACCGAGCGTGATGAACCTCGGGGCAGAGCTACTGTCTGTCTACTGGTGCACCACTATATGCAGACTGGACTCTACATCCAAGGATTGTGAGTCAGCTGTGGGTGCGTTACGGCAGAGCCGCGGTAGATCTGTTCGCATCAAAAGAAAATGCTCAATGTCAGCTGTTCTTTTCAATGCGCGATTTAAACACACCGTTAGGCGTGGACGCACTCGTGCACGATTGGCCTCCGGGCCTTCTGTACGCGTTCTCACCCCTGGCTCTGATACCCCCAATTCTGGCCAGAGTGAAGGAACAACGCCACACACTTATCCTGATAGCTCCGCCCTGGCCCGCAATGTACGGGCTGGCGGAGATATATCAGCTGCTGTGCGGGCAGCCATGGCAGCCCCCACTACGCAGGGACATACTGTCTCAGGCGGGGGGGGCAATCTTTCACCCACGCCCAGAGCGCTGGGCACTATGGGCCTGGTCCGTGAGTGGTACAATCTGAATACAGTGGGACTCCCTCAGAAGGTGATAAACACTATTCAGAGTGCGAGAGCTTCCTCCACCAGGTATCTCTATGACTGTAAGTGGAGGGTGTTTGATGAGTGGTGCCTTCAAAAAGGAGACATCTCTTTTCAATGTCCTGTCGGGGTGATTTTATCATTTCTACAGGACTTGATCGATAAACACAGAGCTTTCTCTACGATCAAAGTGTACCTGGCTGCTATTGCTGCATACCATGTGGGCTTTGAGGGAAAGACGGCTAGCCAACATCCTTTGGTCTGCCGTTTTATGAAAGGGGCTCGCAGGCTCCTCCCTGTTTCCAGGTCACTGGTGCCCTTATGGGACTTGGCAGTGGTTTTAGATGGGCTCAACCTGACCCCATTTGAACCCCTGGAAGGAGCTGACATGAAGCACTTGTCACTCAAGACAGTGCTGTTACTGGCCCTGGCATCCGCCAAGCGGGTCAGTGACATTCATGCACTATCTGTACATCCTTCATGCACTCAGTTCGCCCAACGAGAGTGTTGTTGAAGCCCAACCCTGCCTTTACACCAAAGGTGGTTGGTTCATGTACCCCAATTGACATTGAGGCATTTCCTCCGCCGCTGTGTCCCTCTGGGGAACAGCAGCCGGATTTGCTGTGTCCAGTCCGTGCTTTACGCACCTATATGGACAGATCAAAAGAGTTTTGTCATAATGACCAACTCTTTGTGTCCTGGGCTAACCCTCACAAGGGCAAGCCCGTTACTAAGCAACTGCTCTCCCAATGGATTGTGGAGGCAATTGCTTTGGCCTATATGAGTCAGGGGTTTCAGGCACCTTCGGGTCTGTGGGCTCGTTCGACTCGTGGTCTGGCTACATCCTGGGCTTTGTTCAAGGGTGTTTCCATCCAAGACATCTGTGCATCGGCGAGCTTGTCCTCGCCACTCACTTTTGTCCGCTTTTACAGGCTAGACGTCTCTGCTCCTAGTGTGGCCCGAGCAGTGCTGGGCACCTTGTTGAGTCAGAGCTCTACCTGTTAAGTTCTGGTTGGTTTGGTGATTTTCGAGATAAGCTCGTCTGGCAATACGGGAGCTACAATATCCCATAGTGAGACATCGAACGGAGTGTTATGAATGAGAACTATAGGTTACTTACGTAACCCCAGTGCTCAGAGTAACATGTAGTGAGATGTCTCACCAGACGGCCCTCCTTGCTATGGTGAAGCGAGAAGAGGTGCTTATTTTGAATGACACATGCGACGTAGCGTAAGCTACTTATAGGGGGTGGATTCCCTGATGCTGACGTCAAGATCACCAGCCAATCAAGATTGGCATAATGAGATTAATGCTTCTGTTTGCTCCGCGATGAGGCGCTGGGGTTACGTAAGGGTTACGTAAGTAACCTATAGTTGTTATACTATTATAATAAAATAACCCAAAACCATGTTGTTTATTATAATATTTGGTATCATTACAACAAAGATGCCATCAGGTGGCAATACTAATCATCAAAACAACATATGGCTCATAAAAAAACTAAAAACAAAACGGAGCTATTAAGACAAATCTCTGGTCTTAAATCCTCTCTAGGGGTTCTAGCTAAAAGTCTGTTTTTTCCAGATGCCAAACAATGCTTATCTTTGCTTACATTAGGACAGATGTTGTCAAATAACACACTTTCCAGATATCTTCTCTTCCTAAATAACTGTTTGACCTCATTTAACCTCAATCAGAGGCCAGTTCCAGTTCGAACAAGCTATTTTCAAAATGCCCTTAGCCAAAGCTTGGCAAAGTGCTGGAGCAAGAACTAACACCAACTGGAAATGTGTATGCCGCATTTAAATTTGCAATACGATATAGGGAAATTACAATTGTGAACTGCCTTACATTTATTTATCTATTCATGTTTATTTTAAAAGGTATACATAAGCAGACCAATGTTGAATAATGTGTGATAACATCAAAGCTCTTAATGGTGTGAAATAGTGAACTAATGTGTCGATTATAGTTCTATCTTGGCAGTGTGTTTGCAGATGTTTGGCTCTGCATGTGTCATTTGTTATACCGGCTGTCTCTCTGGCAGTCATGAATGTTGGCTCCTCTCCCTGTTTAATCACGGGGAGGCAGCTCAGTCAGAAACTCTGACTCTGAATATCCTTATAGAAGAGAAGGTGATACGGCTTGGCCATAGTTAGGATTAATGCGTAGAAGAGAAGTAAGGAAACTAACCATTACTAAATCACAATTTGAAATAATTATATTAGACAGAAGTTTTGTAGGATATTTTAGAAATTAATAAAAATCCAATCCAAAGCTTCCAATGAGAAATTCTTGAAAATATTGTATGAGTAGTGTTCCCACTAAGTGTGTTTAACAATAACACATCCTCCAACACATTCAAAAGCAAAGGTCTTCTGTTCCTATCCTCTAATAACACCCGGAATGTTACCCATGTAAGTGCCCAATGGCAGGAGATCAACTCTATGCATATTTAAAAGAGGTTATCATTTGATAAAAGGATTGGTAAGGGTCAAAAGCCCAAAACCACTTTGTTAGGTTTACAAAAAAGATTAACATTAAAACTGTTGCCGGGATGAAGCACCAAAAAAAGGTTAAAGTCGTTCAATGGGACAAAAGCAGCCAAGTTGGTGCAAGCAATACTTGCATTAAGCTAACATATACATGCTGACATGCTATAACATTTATTTTGTTACATGTAGCATGTTCTTATGTGGTGTAAATTACACAGCCAGACATTGTAAGGTTGTCATGTTGTCAGAACATTGGAAAAATCGCACATACATGAGCAGCACAATTCAACACAAGTCTTTTTCAAACATCACACTTTTACATGTGATACCAGCTGCTCATCAGCACACGCAGATCACTTCTTTAGGTGGTCAAATGAGCCAAGTATTAGAGAGATGTAAGATTTCTAAAGACTGTGTGCAGGTACGTGGAAATTAGCTCCATCCTGTTATCTTCTTCATACCGGAGGTGCTCATTACGCCGCGGCAGCTGAGCGGAAACAAATGCAATCTGTATGGAAATGCATGCTGCTTATTCACAACCCTGCCTGTTGGTAATAGCGTAGTGTATCTTCTGTGTGCTTACGCCATGTTCACATCATATCAGAGTGCATCAAATAAAGGGATGACATTGCTGCGACTTGGAAGCATTCGACTAATTAACTTTTGCAAGTTTTACATTTGAACTACTGAGGAACGTACTTTGACTGTATTTGTGCGATCAAACAACCAGATCTACCCTATCTCTTCAAATATACTGGAGAAATAACTGTGAACCCAGTGAGCAAGGTAATCGAGAAATACAATTACATTTAAAGCTTCAATTGGAACTAATGTATTTCTCTGAGGTCATCCCATCTCCTGTGCTGTTCAATAGTTGTGATCCTGTCTTCCAGTAAGGTGAATCTGGTTGAAGTGGCGTCCTTATATTTTTACATGGATCTGTGAGGTTATTTTGTGAAAGACGTGCTTGTCAAATCCACTCCTTGCTGGAGTTTTCAGGTTTATTTTTCATGCTTTTCCGGTTATTACCCATCCCCTTGTGTGTTATGTAGCTTTGTATGCATGTAAACAGTCTGCAGAGTCACAAACCCTCAAAGTACACCCTGTAGCGAGTAAAACTCTAACACAGAAAAGACCTGTCTATGCTGCCCCAGAACGCCTCGTTGGAGATTTTTTTTTCCATTTTTTTTTTCTTCCTGAGTACAGTGACGTAACCATACCCAGGTCCAAATGGACCAATCCGTGGAGCTCCTCACACACACACACTCACTCAGCCTTATCTTTTCTCAGACGCGGCTCCGTGGATCTCCACTCACAGTTCGCCACACACTCACGTGTGTGTGCTCAGGCTGAGTTCCTCTGTGTGTCGCTGTCTCGCAGACCCCACGCAGCAACCAGGAAACTACACCAGTAATCCACCTCACACTGTCCGCTCCTCGAGCCTCAAAGGGCGGAGCAGCGAGCCCCGCAACGTCCCGCCAACACGGCACCCAGTCCCCACGAAGCATTCTCATCTGTTTGTCATTAATGGTGTCATTTTCTGGTTGCTAACAAACGCCATTGTAACACATAAACACACATCAGAGCACAGTGGGCTCATAGGGAGGGGGGGGGGGGGGAGCAGGAGCTCCAACAAGCCGTTTAGGACAGTGAGTGAACACCTCATATATTATACTATTATACTAATTGTTATATATATTATAATAATTATATATAATATAATAATAAATAATTATTATACTATTATTATATATATATATATATCAAATGATTAACATTTTGTATTAGATTAATCACAGCTTAAAAATGAATTAATCATGATTAATCACCATTCGAACTATGTCCAAAATATGCCATTTCTTTATGTGTATTGTTGTGGGAATGGAAAGATAAATGAAAGAAGGCGGATATATCCATTTAACATACAGTATCTATGTTTATTATAACATGTTTCTGTGTGTCAAAATGAAAGACAACCCACACACCTATCAATCATCAAACCGTGGGGTCTTCATTCATTACGTGTTGATTTCTATCAACGGGGGAGTACTTCAGGAAAGTCGACGGGGGGGGGGGCTAGTGGAGTACTTCGTGACCACACAGAGTGTGAATGTTGTAATCAGCTGTTTTAGCGCAGTTCTCCAGTGAAGGGGGGGGAGTCTCCCTCCGCAGGGTTGGCGTAGTTTTGGCACAATTCCGTTGTACAGACCGACGTTAACAGCAGCCCTGTCTGTGCACACGGAGACCAACTCTGTCGTCCAGTGATCTAACCGCCTTCTGGAAAAGCTTCACAAGTAGCCTACGTCGGTACGCAAATGTACTTTGTGACACAAGTGACGGTACGCATTTCAGATTACGCACATAACCTGCGTACCAGTTATATGCACCCCTGTAGTGTACTACAGCAAAAGTATTCTCCGTCGGGACTTCCTGCAACAACACCACGCCGTTATCAAAGATGTTCTATTGAGAAGACGATCACTACGTGACAACATTTTTCAAAACCGTGGCTACTGAAATTGGCAGACCTTATTTTGCTTACTTTAACATAATTTTTCATGGTGGGGCTAAGCCATTTCTTGGTATGGGTGTAGCCTACCCCAGCCATACCCTGGCGCTGCCACTGGTGGCATGTATGGGGCGGGCCATTCTGCACATGCGTTAAATGCGTTACATATTAATTCAAAAAATTAATTACCGCCGTTAACGCGATAATTTTGACAGCACTAATATATATATATACAGTCTATGGTGAACACACATACTATACAGAGATGCCATGTGAGAAAATAAATGTGATTTTGGAACATTGAATGTCAATATACTAGTTGACCTCAACAATGGAATTATGATCAGTAGAAATGGCCATGACATGGGACATTTAAGTCTTAACTATTCCCTGCACAAAATGTTTATGTTATGTTTTTGTTTACTTTCAAATGGTGAATCTATTTTTTCCACTTTTAATGGGAAATATGGGTGACTGTTGCTCAGGGTATGGTTGTAATTGTAGGCAGTGGCGTTTTCTCCCGGGGGCCAAGGGAAGCCAGGCTTCCCCTGTTTTTTCGGATTGTAGTTATAATTTAAATAAATAAATAAAAACACTTTGTTTTGTTTCTATAATTCTCCTTTCATGTGTGTTCCTGCCGGACCGTCTCTCCGTCTCTCCCCCATTCTCATTGAGTATTTTACAAAGAGTGAAACAGCGCCCCTCTAGATGTCATGGTGAAACAGTAGATTGCATTCACTGTTGCGAGAGGAGGCCAGCAGAATCTAGCTTCCCTTGGTGAAAAAAAATTGAGGGATTAACCAATCAGATGAGGCCCACGTGATGCCCCTGCCAACCTGTGATTGGTCAGGGCAATGCCAGGGGAAGCCAGCCGCCTCTAGCTTCCCTTCAGGGGCGGCTGGCGATTTGATTGGACACTGCCATCCAATCACATCAACATCAATTGTAATACCGTAACTGTCATCACCGCCGTTAGAAATTATCAAGCAAATGAAGCATTATGGAGGGAGGAGATTTGGCGTACTTAATTAAGCATAACTTCACTAAACTTCCGCTACAGCAGCAACTAAAAATTAAAGCAGATGGCAGGACAACGCCCACACTCGAGCTGTGTACACAGAGGAATAAGGGATCTAATCGGACGTTCAATGAGGACAATTATATCCGCACGGAGTGGCTAACTGGAAGCGCTAAACGTCTATTTTGCTGGCCATGTCTTCTTTTTGACAAGGGTTCGTGCTCCCTGAACAATCCTTGGGCAACTTCAGGATTCATCGACCTTGCTAACCTGTCACGGGCAATTGAGAGGCACGGTAAATCAAAAATCATATAGATTGTGCTGTGAAATTAAAGCTTTTTGGACGTGTCAGGATTGCTGCACACGCTGTACAACAACAGGTTGTTTCACAAGCCACCAGGAGAGCTGATACAGCTTCTTATTGAGGATGACCTACAGGGCACACTCTCCGAGGTCTACAAGCTGCTCCAGCTCATGCTCACGATACCAGCCACCAGCACATCAGCAGAGCGCTCCTTTTCCTGTCTAAAAAGGATCAAAACGTATCTGAGGAACACGTGTGGACAGGACAGACTTGTCAACCTAGCCACAATATCCATTGACTCTGTTGTTGTGGAGGACCTAAAGGCCGCTGGCAAGTGCTATGACATTGTTATTGACCACTTCGCTACAATGAAAGACAGGAGAATGGCCTGAAATGCACACCCCTTTCTCTCTGTGCATACCTGTTGCCTGAACTGCCCGTGTAGCTACAGATGTAGCGCTTCGTTTCAGACGCCTACCCGTGCGGGTCCGTGATCGGCACGGGGTGGGCCCCTGCTGATAAGGAAAACCCCCCCGCAGGACTTGAAACGCCCCCTTGATAAATACATTTAATTATAATGAAACCAGCAGCTGCAATGGATCATGGATCCACCAGGGGGAGCCGTGAAAAGCTGCCACACTGGAACTCATGTGAAATAAACAGCTGATCTTCAGCAGAGCCATATAATAGAAGAGTTACGACATCTCCGTTCACTCCAATGGACCACTTTTTTACAGCAATGGCGGATCGTGGAGCCTCTCAATCGTTCCCCGGAATTGTGGAAATTGATGTGAGATATTGTACCAAAGAAGTGTGATACATGTAAAAGGGCAGAAAGTCTTGTTGCAATTTCCAGACATTAAAAGAGGTCTGTTGAGTTCCCTGGTAATTATCAAATAGTAGCAGTTAAGTGAATACTGTTCAAGCAATACCTGTGTTTGTGTTTTATAGTGATTTCTCTGTTTTTATCCTTTCATAAATGTGAGGACTAAAATGGCGAGAGACAAAGGGCTGTAAAAATAAGTTTTATTGCAGTGGGGGATGTCGAGGTATGCAACACAGGGTGTGGGGAGAGGAAATTCTGTTTGAGATCTCTGGCAGGCCAGGTTTTAAGGAAATCTATGTATCTTGAATAAGTATATGTGTGAGTTTATACATTTCTGTGTGTTAATAGTTGAAGGAACAAAAGGTACATTTTTCCTCTCCAATATAGAGAGGTTTTTTTGATAGATTTCTGAAACAATGTTCCCTTTTTCTTAGAAATAGATGAGCACAATAGTTTTTTCTTTGACTTTTTACCTGTTTATCAAAAGAGTGTTTTAAGCTATTTGTGAAGAAGGAAGATGCAGAATTAAGGGTGATTTCTGTTGGAGTGTAAAGATTATCCCTGATAATGTTTTCTGGGTTAAACCATCGATAGGTTTACAAATGGGGAGGGACATTTTCCTTGAGTTTTAATGAGGTGCCTTCCCAACACCTGTGGCTTTCAAAGCTGCCAGGCGCTGATTTTCCTGTGAGATAGCGTTTTGGTATCTCCCCAATGAAACGCCACCCCTTCTTTACACTAGGGAAATGTTTTTCTGGTTGTTGGGTCTCTCTTCATGCGCTGACAAGACGATAGGATGTCCGCAGTGCGTGAATAAGGGCGGGAGTACTCCACACATTGCTTATATGACTCTTTGAATTGTATAAGTAATGTATTATATTATATCGTATTGCATTATTATTACTGCTTTGTTTAATTAAAACGGATTATTGTTTAACTGGTATCCTGGTGTCTTCTAATTCCTTCCCTGTTATGATTTCAAGCAGGACTCGTCAAAACAACACGCGGTGAGGAGTTGGGTTGTAAAAACCCCCACCTCGCAACAAGTGGTGACCCCGACGTTAGCGAGTGGGAGTTCACAGGGAGTCACATCAGGAGCCAGCGGACGAAGCAGTCCAGGGGGGCACCTCGAAATACTTCTGACAACTAAAAACAGAGCTCTATACAAAAACACAGGTAAGCACGGATGCCCGTTACACTCGAAATCTGTGATTTGGATATATTCAAATTTTTTAGAGTTGTCAGGAATATTTCTCAGTGTCATAGACTTTATGATAAAATAATGCAATGCATATATTAGTATAGGTAGGTAACGACGGACTACTGATCTCATAAGATAGTGTAATGCATACATTAGCATAGATAGGTAACGACGGACTATAATTGTGGTATAATTATGCAGTACATATAGAATAAAGTAGGTAACTTTGGACTACTCTATGATGATAAAGCAAAGGTTGAGGATGCTACACGTGACGCGACGAGAAATGTAAGAAAATGGTGCAGGGCCCCGTTGGTTTTTAAAGAAATCAAGTCGGCAATTTCAGTCGGGGAAGTCCAATGGGTTTCATAAGAAATGATATCCATCCAGGGCGAAACTGAATAATACTTCTTCAGCCTCATAGGACGCTGGAGTGTATTATATGTGATAAATCCAAGAAGAGATACGCACATTTCAAAAAGTCATTTTGAAACGAACGGAATCTCGTTCTCTTGTTCTGTGGGGTTATTAATCTAAGAAGCTAAACGTGACGATAAAGGATTCTGTTGACCTGGGTTTCGGCTCCATGAGGATGTCACATAGCTGAAAAGCCGTGTCGAAGCGCATTCTAAGGTCGCATTATCTGTTGAAATAAACATCGCACCAAAAAAGCTCGATAGACTGTACGGGGAATAATTTTATGTGAATAACTACTAATAAATAAGGGAGAAAAGACCAGATAAATACGCAAAGTTTAAGCTGGTTGCTCTCAGAAGCATCTTTCCCCTCAAGTGAGGTGGAACTGGTGAGGTGCCGCCATCTGGTGGAGGTATTTTGTAGTACTTCTTGCATTATTACATTCCATTTGACTGGCGCCTTTAATCCGAAGCGACTCACAATAAGTGCGTTAGACTAGGAAAATAAAAAATAAGAACACAGGATAATTGAAATATATATCTGGGTTAATAGAGCCAAAACATTTCAAGTACTACTCAACTGCCTTTCGGTAAGCTAGTCCGTTAATAGCATTATAAGTGCTTCTGGTAGTATTTCTTGATTAATATAATATAATATATATATATATATAAATATACATCATTCAAAGTGGGGGTGTAATACTTCAGTTTTTTACACTCAAAATAGTTACACATTTGAATTAAGGGCAGGACAGTTAAATAAATACATTAACTACGTTAGGAGTAACGACGAGTATTGTCCAAAATATTAATAAATAACACTGAACACATAGCAACCTAGTCAGATAAATAAGATATAATCACCATGGAGGGACAGTTTAAAAATAAAGATTTACACGTCCCAATTCCCGGAAGTTTCCGAGAGCAAATGGGGACAGACTGAGAGATTGATTCTCAGTGGACTCAAACAGGGAGACAAGAAAAAGGCTTGTGCCGACCTTGGGTTCCTCCATAAAAAAAAAAAAAAAAAATGATAGAAGAAGACAGAGTGGGAGGAGATGAGAGTGGGAGGAGATGAAGCTCTAGGAAATTTAAGCTCAGCTCTAAATGTTTATGAACGACAACTTGTAAAAAAACTGGGTGACCTAAACCAAAAAAGCACGGATTAGTAAGCCGGAGGAAACTAAACAAAGAAAAGGAGGAGTTAGATAAAATACGGAGGCTTTGTCATAATGCAGCACTCGCCATGAACGGAGTAGCTGTTACCCCCTTCACGGCCAAAACTCCCCCAGTCCTGGTCGCAGTCCAAACCCCGACCCAGGGAGAGGAGTTTCAACGCTCTAGTGACAGTATAGGGACGCACGTGCCAGCACAACCACCTACACAGGAAGAAATACTTCACTTAATTGCAGAAGGTGTCAGGGCTTATGAGAGTATGAAGAGTGCCAAACAGTTGATTGTTCATCCCTTGGAGCCAGCAGAGCAGGCACCGAGGCAGCCAAACCAAAAAGGAGGGAATAACATTGAAGATTAATAGATCAATGTGTCGTAGATATTTAAATAAATAAGAAACATTGCATTGTGAATTTCGTGGTATTTGTCATTTACTGAGAAGTTTACTTATATTTCGAAGGCATTTATTGCATACAGTAACGTTGAGGGAAAGTAATAATACTGTTTGCTGAGTATATGAAGCAGGTTAAAGTTTGATTCAAATTGAACATAATAGTGGATTATTCCACCTAGTGTTTTTATAATATCATTAGTAGACATTAATTGTGTTTGTAAGTTTATGAAGAAAGAGTAGAAAGTAAACGGGAGGTTGTTATGAGGTTGTCAGTCAGAATGAATCTGTTAAATGGTTAAGCATGACAGAGGTGTTGCACAAACACACAGGTGATTGATGAGGGGAAACTTGAGCCGGCAGCTGCAGGGCACAGGGAGTAAAAGAGAAAGACAAGTAGATGTTTTGAAGAGTTCATAGAGAGTAAAACTTGTTCTAAATAATGTCATATTGTTTTGTGAGTAAACATGAAATAAAAATATATTTACTAGATATAACAACAACAGGCTTAACTAGGTTGACAGAAAACTGCTATTAACCAGTTTCAGCAGCTACTGTCCTATCTGTGTTCTAAAGAGAACATATGTTGCATTTACAATTCATATTAAGGAAGTCCACAATTGATACCATTAAAGACCTTTTTTGGTTTCAAATTAAAGAAGATTTTAAAGATGAAGTAAGCAGGACTTCAACTAGACAAAAGAGATTTTACAATGTGGTTTTACTACTTTTAATGGAGTAAAGCATCTGGGTAGACTACTGCCATTGATTTGTTTTAACATTCACATGTTTCAGCATTCCTGACCATATAGACACTCAGCCGTTTTATTTTGTAACCCTTTGGGAGAGAGATTTAAATTGAGTTTATCTCCAGTTGCTGATTTATTGTGATTTACAGCGGCACTGGAAAGTTGTGCGCCACCTTTGGGTTGTACTCTGAATCAGTGTGTTGGTGAAGAGTTGCTCACTACAGAAACAGAAGAACTGTGCAAAGAACGCATCTGAGGAGGGTTTGACATTTTGCGTGTACCTCGTTGCCAAGGCAACAGTGGTGGGAAGAGGAACAGCAGTTTTTGGGGATTCCTGCTGTGCAGAGGACAACGTATGTCTGCTGATTGTAGCACATTGATCCAGAGGTGCCTTCCCCCTCAGGACATCCCAGTGCAAGAGTTTCATTGATCCTATTGACTACAGCTGCAGAGGACAACGCATTACTGACTGTTCACATTGTGACAAGATCTTGAGACAGGCTGGTCTCAGACGGTTCAGACTCTGAGGAAAATATGCGATGATTTGACAGCATAACTGTGCAAGAGTTTTCCAGAGGGTGGTGTACAACAATAACATTAGTGTTTGAGAGGGGAGGCTGATTGTTTAAACGATGGTCTGGAATGCTGAAAAGATTAAAGTTTAATATTCTTGGTTGACAAACAAGACATCTGATTATTATGTCACACATAATAATTTAGACATATAAACTAACTATGAGTAAAGGGATTAATGGATTTCATATCCTAGGGAGGGTTAGTTAGGTTGCGAATACTTCGCAGGGTATTTGCTAATGTATTTTGAAGAACAAAAAACAAGGACACAAGTCCAATTTTGTTTTGTTTTTAGATTAAATTGTCCGTTACCGAAGCTGTTCACCTTGTGTCTAGATTTGGACTTTGATGGTAAGGGAGTATTTAGGCTTATTTTTATACATCTGACATTTTAAAATATGTTGGCTAGTCACCAGATAGACATTGGTTAAGAACTTTTCTGAAGATTGAATATTTGTTCCATTTCTACATATTCCTATTTAAAAAGTAATGTTAGAGTAAAGAGGGCTGATGCTGAAATGGGAAATAATGTGGGGCCTTCAATCACCCATTAGAAGGGTGCATATTATTGACGACCAATAGGGAGGAGGGGTCACTCGACCCACCCTGCAGTGGGTTTTAAATTCTTACTTGCAGCTTCACAGGAAGCGCACAGCACCAGATTATGAGTTTAGAGGACTAGCGGCACCACCTCCTAATGGACATTCATTTAGTTGGTAATTAACTGACATTTAGAGATGTTAAAAAGTAAAAACATACCTACCATGAGGGATGATTCCTAAGTTCAGCTACAAACCATTGATGAAATTACTTCTGTTTTTAGGTCCTTGATAAAGGAAGGAGTGATTGTTACATGTTCAGGACACCCAGGGTTCCACGCACTGTTAAAGAGGGTAACATTGTTCTTTAAGTGCACCAGAATTGAAGATAAATTAATGGAATGAGTTATGGAATACATAGCAGAGCTTTACAGATCCTGATAATGTTTTGACACAAGATAATAGTGATGTACACAAGTTTCTGAATTACATCTATTAGACGTGCTAATATTGATTAGGTGTTACTGAACTGCAGTAGTAGTACAATAAGGAAGTGACATTTGTTGGCTAGACACTTTTCAGGGAATTTGGGAAACCGCTGTTCCAATGAAAAGTTAGAGATATCTTGAACATTATAGTTGTAATTGTGAATTAATAAATGATGGCGCTCCATATATACAGATTTTTATAGACGGAGAATGCTGGCCTGTGCTGGAACATCGGAGTCTCTGCAGAGCACGACACATGGCCAAAAAGACTGAGACCAACTGACCTTTGACCCTGACAGACAGGGTAACTTGGGAAGGCACTGTCAATGACTGACTCTGAGGTGTACCTGACCAAACCTGACCAAACCTGACCAGACCTGACTTTACAACCTGACAGTGTGAGTGAGTGTATGTTTGCACCTGATCAGTGCAACTGCATGATTTAAAACAATGACTAATCAAGCATGTTTTGGACTAACACATTATTTCTGTGTGATAATAATGTGTGAAATGAGAGGTTTCCTAACATTGCACAAAAGGGGAAACCGTTTCTAACCTACTTGATATTTCACTCCCACGGGAGGTGGCGGTTTGCAGAATGTGAAACTCAAACTATGACATGTGAAGATTCTGTTTCTTTTAGGACTGAAAGATGGAGAGAAACACTTCATTACTCTCAAGTGTTTACTGTGGAAATGATGGATGTACATTTGGAAAAAATGTTTGGTATTGTCTTATAATCCATTATGACCTGAAGGTTTTCTTCCCATGCAGGATTTTGTTTACACATGAGATAATGTGTAAACAAGAGGGAGTGTAAACTTCACAATGTACATTTTTTTTTTTATTTAGGGACTGAAAGGAACCGACTGCTCCAACTCCATTGTTCAATCTGACCATTGATTGACAGTTTTAGAATTGACCTGCTCCATATCTGGGGATAACACACTGTTTGATGAATGTTGACATGTCTCTAATATTGATTGAGTTATAGCAGGTAACACAGATAAAGAATCAGTGGCCAAGGGGCTACCAGAGAGATGTAAGTCCAGAATGGAATGCTGAAGAAGCTGACCTGTGAGTAATGTTTCAACTAATGTTTCAACAGGTATTAAAGTAACTGAGGTTTGAAATGTAGAAAGAACATATTTACAGTTAAGCTAGAACATAGTAATGTAATGAGACACAATGTAATTTGGACAACATCATGTAACTAGCCTGGTAAAGAAGTAAAAGCCATAGACTTTATTGTTTAGGTCATTATGGGGATATACATTTCATCTACATTTGTAATAGAAAGACATTTGATGACAGTTTGTTGGAATTCTGTATTCATTTTTTCAGTAGGATAATATCTAAGCACTGATGGGTAAAAGCAGTATCACCAGGAAGCCATTCACTTTGTTAGTATTGTGATTTTGGTTGTTTTTGAATCCATAACATTAGTGTGTTTCTTTACCAGAAACATTAGCAGTTCAAATCATATTTAGATTTGTAATGGGATCTCAGGGATTTCATTTAAAAAATAAACACAGATGCTTGTCAGAAATTCAGAGCTATTGAAATATGTTATTTAGTTTACCTAAAGATGTTGGGGTTCTTATTTCGTGGGCACAGTCCAAGTATTAAGATTCTGAAGCTGCACAATTAATTTAGAAAACCTGTTCACAAACGTCTGTTGTTTTAAGACACCCCACCAACAGGCTCCAAGTGGCCACACACTGGTGGGTCAAACAGCCGAGGGCCCCAGAGCCCGGAGCGTAGGCTTGAGGGATTTGTATCAGATTTCTCCACACAGGTTGTGGATGCCAAAAGGGGGAAAACACCTGCGAGGACCCTAGACGACATCAGGACGGATCGGGCTCTCGTCATACAGGTCGACTCGGATGCTGTCATCAGCGGACTGGAGGAGAAGGACCTCGAGGACATCCATCCAGCAGTCGTCCCAGGAGGCATCATCATCGGACCGGGGAAGGAGGATCGGGAGGACATCCATCCAGCAGTCGTCCCGGGAGGCATCATCATCGGACCGGAGAAGGAAGATCGAAAGGACATCTATTCAGCATCGACTCGGAAGCTGCCATCAGCAAGCCGGAGGAGAAGGAAGACATCTCTCTAGCAGGCAGCCCAGAAGCCGCAGTCAGCGGATCAGAGGGGACAAAGACACAGCAAGCCAGGACGGCACAGGGGACTCCACTCTCCGCTGAAACAGGAGTGTGTGTTAAGTGTAACAAGACGGTGTATGGAGCCAGCCAGGCCTGCCAAGCTATGGGCAGCCTCTACCATGACAGCTGCTTCACCTGCAGCGCCTGTAGTCGAAGGCTGAGAGGGAAGGCGTTCTACTATGATGCAGGAAGGGCTTTCTGTGAAGAGGACTTTCTGTACTCTGGGTTCCAGCAGTCTGCAGACAAGTGCAACGCAGGTGGACATCTGATCATGGACATGCAGGCCGGCAGGCCCTGGGGAAGTCTTACCGCCCCGGTTGTTTCCGCTGCGTCATCCGCAACGAGAGCCTGGACGGAGTGCCCTTCACTGTGGACACTGAGAATAAAATCTACTGTCTGAAAGACTACCACAGGGTCCTGGCGCCTAAATGTGCTGCGTGTAACCGGCCCATCCTGCCCTCAGAGGGGTCTGATGAAACCATTCGAGTTGTATCCATGGACAAAGACTAACCTGTGGGTGTTGTTGTGTGCCGTACATCTGCTCATTATGTGTCGGACTAATCCGTTCCACCATTGAGGGAAAAGCTGCTTCTCCCCCTCCTGACACTGTTGGCCTGTGTCAGGGAGAGGACGAGTATGGAGACTCAGCAGACAAGGACGCAGTTTTTTGACATTTTTTGGTCTCCCTCTCCTTCTGCTATAAGAAATTGCTATGAAGGGCTGTTTCTAAATGTTTAAAGGGTTCTAAATATAATGTTGAGAGATGAACACAGTGGAGAGGAGCGACAATAGTTATGGTTCAAGTGCCTTGTGTAAGTTGCACTCTTTTTTAAGAGTGCAAAAGAGGGAATTGTGGAAATTGATGTGAGATATTGTACCAAAGAAGTGTGATACATGTAAAAGGGCAGAAAGTCTTGTTGCAATTTCCAGACATTAAAAGAGGTCTGTTGAGTTCCCTGGTAATTATCAATTATGTAGCAGTTAAGTGAATACTGTTCAAGCAATACCTGTGTTTGTGTTTTATAGTGATTTCTCTGTTTTTATCCTTTCATAAATGTGAGGACTAAAATGGCGAGAGACAAAGGGCTGTAAAAATAAGTTTTATTGCAGTGGGGGATGTCGAGGTATGCAACACAGGGTGTGGGGAGAGGAAATTCTGTTTGAGATCTCTGGCAGGCCAGGTTTTAAGGAAATCTATGTATCTTGAATAAGTATATGTGTGAGTTTATACATTTCTGTGTGTTAATAGTTGAAGGAACAAAAGGTACATTTTTCCTCTCCAATATAGAGAGGTTTTTTTGATAGATTTCTGAAACAATGTTCCCTTTTTCTTAGAAATAGATGAGCACAATAGTTTTTTCTTTGACTTTTTACCTGTTTATCAAAAGAGTGTTTTAAGCTATTTGTGAAGAAGGAAGATGCAGAATTAAGGGTGATTTCTGTTTGGAGTGTAAAGATTATCCCTGATAATGTTTTCTGGGTTAAACCATCGATAGGTTTACAAATGGGGAGGGACATTTTCCTTGAGTTTTAATGAGGTGCCTTCCCAACACCTGTGGCTTTCAAAGCTGCCAGGCGCTGATTTTCCTGTGAGATAGCGTTTTGGTATCTCCCCAATGAAACGCCACCCCTTCTTTACACTAGGGAAATGTTTTTCTGGTTGTTGGGTCTCTCTTCATGCGCTGACAAGACGATAGGATGTCCGCAGTGCGTGAATAAGGGCGGGAGTACTCCACACATTGCTTATATGACTCTTTGAATTGTATAAGTAATGTATTATATTATATCGTATTGCATTATTATTACTGCTTTGTTTAATTAAAACGGATTATTGTTTAACTGGTATCCTGGTGTCTTCTAATTCCTTCCCTGTTATGATTTCAAGCAGGACTCGTCAAAACAACACGCGGTGAGGAGTTGGGTTGTAAAAAACCCCACCTCGCAACAGAAGTTAGCGCCAAGGCTAGTAGAGCTGTAGAGTTGCAGCATAATAGACCGTTCGTGACAGACTTTTAAAGGTAAGAAGAAGTTTAAAGATTTATATCGCGGATATTATCAGTACATCTGATTCAAATTAACATGTGTATTAAAGGATGTCAGTGGATTATCCCTAAATTAGTAGATTTAGGGAACGTTTACAGATAACAGATTAAGCTAGCATACCGAAGCAAGTTACCAACACACGTTGAACAGCCTTTTAATTGTAAATTCCGTTCTCTTAATGTCATTTCGTCCAACATGTTGAATTAGAGAAGAGGGGCTTCTAAACGGGATTGTATGCGGGGGTGGAGGGAGTTAAATATTAGATAAATATAACTTTGGTGCGTGTAAGAGTGAGTGTTTTTAGCAGAGCTATATTGTGTCCTTGTGATTCTGTTGATTATTACCTGTCTGTATAATGTTGCAGCTCAGCTGATTGTGGATTGATGACAAAGGGAGAGGGACTTAAGTGAGAGTGAAAACACAAGGTAGGTTTAATACTACTGTTTTATATAAGTAAACACCTTATCTCCCCAAGGCATTTCCCATCCAATAGGTGTGCTATATAGGTGTGTATAACCCTTTCTCCTGTCTGTTACTCCCTCTTTCAGCACAAGAACCAGAGGGGGATTCAATGGAGCCTGAATACCTGCACTGAGACCCTCACCCTGCACCCTGAGTCTCAACTCTCAGTGTTTTTCAAGCCTTTCCCTGTTTTTTTGTATTTAACAAGACATTAAGCTTTCCCAATGGTGTGGTTTTCGTTTTGTGAAAAAGTGCAAATGCAGTGTTTGTATATAATTACATCACATATTTTGTTGCTGTTGGTCGTGAAATTGCTCCTGCTGACTTGAGCCAGCCATTTTTTCCTCCGCTCTGTGTCAGTGGGGAAGCCGTACATTCGTACTCCTTTCTCTGAGCGATTTGAGCATTCCCAGGCAGCACAGCAAACCATGGTGGCGACTAGGAGGCAGCACAGCAAACCAGGACAACACGGAGGAAAATGCACAGACAAACTGCATGATATGCTATTCAATGTTTATTGAATTCCATGTATTTGCAATGGATGTTCCTAAAACAACACATTTAACATCATCATCATCATCATCATCATCATCATCATCATCATCATCATCATCATCATCATATGCTGCTAGTCCTGCTAGTCCTGCTGCTGCTGCTGCTGCTAGTCCTTTGATAGTCACCTGTCGGTCTCCTGTCCTTTCTGAAAGCCATAAAGATGACATTAGTCATTTAGATAACTTGTGTCCTCAATTACCAGGGGATTACTGAAACTACCATGAATTTAAGAAAATGGTAGAAATGAACTCAATCTGAATTTTAAAGCATTACTTGAGATCCCCTCCCGCTAAATATATCAATAAACATTAGAAAGTGATGCTCCTGACTACCATACAAGTTTAAGAAGATAATATTGGTTTGAAAGAATTCAAAGCTATAAATAAACAGCAACAGGCTCTTTAACCAAGGCACTGTTAGCCTAACATGTAAACTAGTTGTTCACACTAATCCTAATATTATCACTTAATATTAGCAAATTCGATTTTATTTTTTAAAACATATTGATGTAAATACATACACATATCGATTTGTTGTATAAATATTGCAAATCAAAACCTTTATTCACTAATAATTGCCAAAAATCGTAGTTCTATCTCCTGTTATCAATGCATTCACATTGCCCGCCATGAACTTCCGGGGAACGATCCTTGTCTACATGAACCACGTGACGATAACCGTTTTTGGACTTCCGTTGTCGTAACTCTTCTATCTATATGGCGCTGATCTTCAGGTATCTGATATAGCGGATATTTGTTAGGATCCATATGTCACGGATAGGATCATATTCTGTGCTAAATAAGAGACATGTAATCATTTACTAAACATCACCATGTTTTTATTTAACAAAATAATGTTTAATTCACGTTGGCGTAAGTACAAAACCATCGCTATGTTTTTAGATCAGGAAATGCATCCAGGGTCAAACAAACGATGTTCGATTGTCATCCTCGCATTCATTTAATGTATCATATGTTTGCGAGTTGAAATGAATGCACTACATTTAATCCACGTGAGTTTACAACAACAACAATAATCGCTTTGTTTTTATATCACATCCGACCGGAGGAAAATGCAGCGGCTCTCACTACCGATCACCCTAATCCCACGGGCAAACAATAATATGTACAGTGTTAATAGTTTACTACTGTATTATTAGTGTCTAATATTACTGCTATAATAATCACACATTGAGTTGTTGAAATCAGACCGTCGTTTTTTTTTAAACGCTCTGAATGAAACGGCAGCTCTCAGGTGATCAGCTGTGTGTTTACACAATAAAATATGCATAGTAATTTAATACCTTCCAACACACATTGTAAGAACAGTTCTGTTTCATATGAGTGTTGAGAGCTGTATCCACAAATCTACTAATTTTGCCCTCAGTGCACCAGATTGATGCATTTAACTTCAATTTAAATAAAAACATCTTCTGTTGTAACAACAATAACATTATAAATAGTAACATAGCATGGTATTGCACATTTACTGTAGCTTTGAGTGTTACTGGCCTGAGATCTTTTTATTACATGAATGAAGGTGACTGAGGCTTTTTAATATAGACTTTTCAGTGTCCCACATTTTGCACAGAACTGTCCCACATTAGGAAAACAGATTGTCTGAGACAACTTGGCACTAAGAGTACTAATATGTCTACCATTTCTTTTATTAGTTTAATATCTGCATGTTCTCTTTTGGTTTGATTAGGACACATCCTGGGGATTTCAGAATGTTACTGGATTTTGATTTATTGAATCGGCTTCTTGTCGCAATATATTCCCGAAGTCTGAAATGCAAAAATGTTCCACATTAGGGCAATTCACCCTACATTTAATCATTTTGTTTATTTTTAACGAAATAAATGTGGTTTAATCCATCATGAAATTAATGTAGGCTATTTACTTAGTACATATCTGACATTAACGATTAACACACTGTTCATACTGCTCACAGGCTGATATCTAGTGTATTCATACCCCTCACTGTTTATTCATCATTCAATTCATTATATATTTTATTCTGTAGATTGTGAACATTACTTTTCACTTTACTGCTTGTTGCACCTGGTTGCAACCCCCCATGTTTCCTATACTGTATGTTGGGGACCCTTTGTTTAAAACTAATTGGCCATCGGAATGTGTGGAGTCACATTCCACAGCTCTCCCACCCCCCCTCCTGTGATCCCCCGCACACAGAGAGACACAGGGAGATCGCTCTTCCTCTGTAAGAGTGAAAATGTATGTCTAAAATGAGAATATATGTGTGTAAGAGTGAAAATATGCTGCAGTTTGAATGTCCGATAGTCCACCATTTCCACCGGAAATATCAAACATTTAATAAAAGTGAAAAACAATGAACAAGACTTAACGTATTCATCATAATTAATTATATTTATTTCGATTGGATGTAGGATTTTTGACTTTGTTTAGAGCAGTGATCGTCTACTATATGAACATGTTGGACCCAAAATCACTAAAAAAACGTAAAAACAGATTTTGAAAATGATTTTATTTTTCACAACACAAACATACACAACGAAACCATTTACAAGCTGGAAATATATACATGGGATGTCACTATTGCCGCGTTCACACCGCAGGACTTTCCCTGGTACTTTAGTTCTTTAGTTCCGTTAGTACCAATAATGTCGCGTTCACACCGCCGGGACTACTCAGTGCTGGGAACTCTTTTGGAACTCTTTTGGTACTTTTTAGTCCCTGCTAGAGAGGTGGTACGAACCTGGTGACAAAAGAGTGCCAATTTCTATTCTATTTCTATTGGCTGGCGAATTGCATACCACGCCCCGTTAGACTCTGAATTTGTTTTGTTAGGCAGACATTTTTTCCCTCGCTACAAAACCACATCCACACCTGAGCGAGTAGGTTGTTTGCAGTTATGACAACACGTACAGCACCGGAGCAGTGGAATGATGAGGAAGTGTCGGCGCTTCTGTCAATTTACTCAGATGCAGGGATGCAGCAGCTTCTACAAAAAGCAGTTCCCAACTCTAAATGTTTTGAGCGATGTTCGCAAAAGCTATTTGAAATGACCATCGACTCGGGCACGCTGCTGTGGGAGCTCGCTGAAACGGCGGATTCAGTCGGCTGTGAAGTGAGCAACGACGACAACGACGAAGGTAAAATAAGCTACTTGTACTGGGGTTTTTAATATGCACATTACTGGTCTCAGATGTACTTTTATTTGCTCAGTAGATCGAGGTAGCCATGAGCAGGCTGACCTGGCTAACACTGTTAGCCGGCCCTGAGCTGGCTAATAACATAACATCTAACTAGCTATTCTCGGCCGCCATGAAAACGTTTTGACTTGTGAATAAGTGGGCAGTGTTTTCTGTAATGTGCTTCACTAACTCATGGCACTACATTTGTTTGTTTCAGGCGAGGCGGGACAACTCGCTGGATTGGAAACGAGTGGACTTTCCTTTCCCGATCGCAACAGCAGCCGTTGCTCGTCTCCCTTTCCATCAACCAAACGCAAAAGTACGTTCACACACACTGTAGCTTCACAATCACGTTGACTTCCTTCATGGTACAATTATGAATTATGAAACACCGTGGAAAACGTGTTTGCCTAGGCAGGCGTTTACACTTTTCGCGCCCATTTTACGCTCACAAAATTGTAAACATCCGGGCTAGGTCACATGACTTCCGGTAAGAAAACGTAACGTGTGTCTCTCTCGTGTGTGTGTTTATGTCTTTGTGTGTGAGTGTGTGTGTCTGTGCCTAACCCTATCAGTCGGAATAGCCCTAACAGCCTGACCGTGTCCCTTCTGCCTGTAAAACTACATGGTGATTAAATAATGTTTCCTCTTAGGAAAGCGCGCACAGGACACACATGATGAGAACTTCTTTGCCACCATCGAGACTATGGAGGACAGGCGTGCCATGGCCAGCAAGGCGATGCACGAGGACCAGATGATGCTTTTACACAAGGCCCAGGAAACAGAGGACAGGGTGATTGCGATGATGGAGCGCCAGGATGAACGGGACGCAGTCTTGGCACAGCAAATGGAGCAACAAAAGGCTTTTCAGCAGGGGTTTCTGGGAGTGCTTTCAGAGCTAGTGAAGTCAAACAGGCCTTCCTCCCTGTAGTATTGTTTTAAATATTGACACACAGCGGTGTTTCCTGGACATGGAAACATTCAGGGCTTAGCCCACAGTTCAACTCTTACGGTGCTATTTTTATATATTTGTTATAAGTGTATTTTTTTTGGGTACATTTTATTTAAGTTGATTTTCTATTGTTATTATATATATATTGCCACTGTTTTTTTAATACTGACACCTAACTTGCACTAAGGTGTGTCTGTTACATTGTTTTGAACTTCATCTTGGTGAAGTTGATGCTGAATTCACTATCATGTGACACTTTAACTTTGCACTACGGTCTGTCTGCTGAGCCTACCTATTGTATTTGCCAGTGTTATGTTTTGATACTGACACTTATTGATCTGCTGCTGATAAATAAAAGATAACCTCCATGGCGATTTAACAGATAATGTATCTTGCTTATTTCTCCTCTGACACTATCTTTACAGTGACCTGTGTTGTAGCATCCTATAAATCACATGTAAGTGATTATTCTGATACCATCATGTTTCATCGGTTATAAACTGGCGAAGCTTTAGTTGTGTCCCACCCACAATGTGGCTTTGAAATAGATAATTTCATTGTATTTCAAAACGGCGTCCATCAACACAAGCACTATTTATTGAAAGATAAATGGTTAAGTTTGTAATTACCAGTGTTGTGAGTTCAATATTTTAATTAATTATAGTAAGGGAACATCTTAGGAGTTAGTGTACCGAGTTCCTCTCAGGAGGATATATAATAAAGGTGTGTTAACTGCTGAGCCTATTTAATGTGCATATGACACCTGGCAGTTTGTTATTATATTGCCACACTGTTTTGATACTGACATATTTTCTTTGCACAAAGGTGTGTGCACTATTGTAATTGTGCCTGTCTTGAATGTGGTAAATAAAAGAGAGAACCAAATGCACTGTACAAAGCCTTCCATTGTCCTGGAAAGGTTTCATCAGCCATCTTTGCAGGGGGTAGGCTGAGTCACCAAGAATATAGTAACCCACATCATGTCCCCAATATTCCTTGTTACATGAGGAAGTAGACCACCCCTATCCACAAAACTAACCAGTGAGGACATGCTGAACACTCTGCTATCATGCATGCTACCTGGTAAGCCAACAAAAACACTCCAAAAGAGGCCCCTAGCATCCACAACACCCTGCAGGACGAGCGAGTGCCAGCCTTTGCGGTTGAAATACTCGTTATGGTACGCCTTCGATTCCGAACCAGCATTGCACTTACAGCATCCGACGAGTGGGTCAAATCCCTAGTTGGCTGCAATAACCCAGTTACAAAGCTGTATAACATGAGCACAAAGACAACAAGCTCATTGAACTCCATCATGTCTGAGGTCTGAAAGTAAACAAACGCCTCATACAGCGGGTGGGCTTTATACCCCCTCCCCCGTGTAGTTCTTCTTCTCTCGTTTTTTTGTTGTACTCGCCGTGAAGTGGTTTTGCGGCCTGCCAGTAAACCCAGAGAAGAAGAAGGCGAAGTGACGTCAGCGTAATCGTGCCTCAGGGAAAGTACTGCGGTGTGAATGCGACTGGCACTAGCCCCCTGGCGGATTTAGTGCCGTGGTACTTTAGTGGTACTTTAGTGCCGGCACTAAAGTACCGCAAGTCCTGCGGTGTGAAAGCGGCTTATGATAATGTGAAAGTTTGATTGAGGTAGCATGGGATTTCATTCTGATAAGGCAAAAGTGTTATTATAAATATAATAAAAATATATATATACACACATTATGTACAAAAATCAGTTTTTTCTGTCTTTATCTGTGCCACGCTTCAAAGCGGTTTCTGTCAACGACACAGAGGGCAACATCACAGATTCCTCCTCCTCCATGTCAAAAAACAAGCTTAAAGCTTGACTCACGTTCAGAGTTCTCTTCATCATAGTTGAGTCTTCAAAACTCTAAATCTATCTAACTATATCTAAATTCTCAATGTTTGTCTGTCACTTTACTTCAATCGCAGTCTCCCGCAGCCTCTCTTCGTCTCCCGCCGCCTGTCTTCGTATATCTTCGTCTCTCTCCATTTCCCGCCGTCTCTCATATTTTTGCATGAAACAAAGACTGGCATATAGTTTCAAGCCAGTACTTTCGACAGAAATACACATATACATCCTGTTGAGCAGGATCTACAGTTTCCAGTATTTACGTTTCGTAAAATGATAAAATACGGCGAAGATATTAAAATATGTGCTTCCATTATTCATACTTCTGAAATATATCTGTATTAACTTTATATCATCGTATGTCCGTGTTTACTGGGTCGTTTTGCATGAAACAAAGACTGGGATATAGTTTCAAGCCAGTACTTTCGACAGAAACACACGGCAATGTTGTCCGGACTGTTTTTATGCGGCACCAGCTTGAACAGGTCATGTGATCTGATCACACCGGCGTGACGGTCGACTCCAAAGGGTTAATATTAAATACATATAAGTATTTTTACAACTTGTATTTAGAAATACTCTGTTGTAATTATTGATGCATACATGTGTTCATCCATTCAATGTGGCATCTGCTATAATGGGGTTAATGTATGATATTACTTAATAATACAATACATTATAATATATGATATGATAATTACATTTTAGTTTTATTCATTTCTTATTTCATAGTTTCTCATTATTATTATTTTTATCGCTCATCTTATTTTTGATTTTATTAATCTGTGTGAATCTGTGCTGTCCTGTTTTTCACTCTCACCCTGTTGCTGTTTGAACTACTGAATTTCCCCATGGGATTAATAAAGGACCATCTTATCTTATCTTAATGTATAAATTGATTTACTTCAATCTACTGTACAATATTACAAGAAATATACTGCATAAAGCAAACTATATACTTTATTTGATCTAAAATATTGATGTTTCTACAACACCCATTGTGTATTTTGTGAATGAAGCGCCATCTCATGGTTAAATCCTGTAATTGAACAAATGGGGAAATTGGGCAACGCCCTCTAGCAATTTAGCAACACCCCCAGCCACTGGCATCCGCTGGGCTTTTGACTGGGACACACCCATTTGAGTCTGATCTGGAGTGCTCCATCTGTATGTCACATAGCTACACGGGCAGTATTACATACATCAGAAATTGCACACATAGCCTATGTGTGCAATTTCTGATGTGGTTCTGTTGGTTATTGTGCATTGCTTGCCTGGATTTAGCTGCAGGTGTTCAGTCTGAAGTAGTTGTTTTATTGCAGTTGTTTAATTAGCACAGGGTGCTGCTATCCGAAAATCAGCACCGCAGATAGCATGCCATATAGGGCCCGATCACCTGAATAGATGAGATTGTTTATATTTTTGTGTTACTTTTGGACTACGGACTGAACTAATTACAGAGACGAGGACTGTTGCTGCACTTGCCGTGTGTGTTAAAGTGTAACAGATGTAAATATGCAGTGGGGTTTATTTAATTTAATTTTGTATAATCACACACATTCTGTGTTTTATATTATTTTATTCTGTGTTCTTCATTTTATTGAATGTTAAATACCTGGCAAGGTCGAAGAGCTGTGCTCAGGACTTTATTGTTGTGAGGACTTTCATTTCCTTTCTTTGTGATTTTACTTTTTGTATATATTGCCCCCTCACGTTTCCTCTTCCCTTTTTGTAAACGGTCCAATGAGAGGAGTCACTGAGGGAAATGTATGTAAAACTGATCATTTTATCTGTTATCAGATTCAGACATTAAACAGAGATCGTCTCAACTTTACGCTGACTCGGCGGGTCTCGTCCATTATCAACACAACGCATAGGCCTACTGATACTTTGATGTGAACGTAAAACTTTGAGAGGGGTCTGCCTGCAGACCTCCACTGTCAGGACAGTTCCGGTGCAGACCTCCAGTGTCAGGACACCTCCACTGTCAGTACAGGAAGTGACGATTCTGACGAACACGTTTTTTCCCCCGCCCACCGAACGACTCGTCTGATGGTTTTTGCAAATTAGTAAGGTAAGGTGCGTGACCTGTTTGCACTATCCAAAACAATGAATGCAGTCTAAATGTATTGTTTCGCAGACAAAACTAAATGTATCGATATAATATATATATACTTGCAGAGCATATCATTTGCTTATCATAGGCCACCTATGCCGTTATTCTCTGATGCGTCTCAATATCATCAGCGGTAATAACAAAAAAGTTGATGGAGGCAATTTAATGCACTCGTTTACCGAGACATGGGAAACTGAGCACAAGTTTGTGATAAATGGAGACAAGCCGGTATGTCTTATTTGCTACGAGGCAGTGGCATTGTGTGAGAAACCTTAAGTAACCGTGTGTGTGTGCCGATGTACAAGCATGTGTTTTTGTTACGGTGTTGCAGTATAACGTGAGTCATGACAACTGGCGACATTCTATTATTTTCGTCATAGGAATCCGGGGCGTGTACATTGAGGAAAATAGGCATTTAAAGTTACATTGTAGTGTGATTACAAAGCCTGTACTTTTTAAAGTAAAATGTTGTATCAGTACTTCTACTTTTACCAAATTATTTTTTTACACAAGTATCTGTACTTCTACTTAAGTAAAGAGTGTGTACTTTTGCCACCTCTGATGGTGTGTGTTGTGCATGAAAGAGGACCATATTGATCATTTTGATAGCGACCTGTTTAGATCTTCATACAGTTGTGTTTTTCCTTCTAGAAACCTTTCACAGTCAATACATCCTGGACCGTGGAAAGAGACGACTGGTTTGGTAATAGAGGTAATAGTATACCATTTGTATCATTTATATTCAACTGAAATGTAAAACCATAACAAAACAACTAAATGCTTTCTGACATGCTAGGGTTTCCCCAGGCAACTGTATGGGAATGACTGTGGCATCTTCATGTTGATGGTAGGCTACATTATTGGTCTGATTGAATTCTCTGTTGTTTTTAAGATAATAACATTAAATTATATATTTTCTTTCATAGTATGCCCTTTACACCATACTAGATGCACCCTATGATTTCACTATTGTAAGTTGATCTGGTCATTTAAAGTAAACTCAAAATCCCATTATGACATTTAATCTGACATACAGTGATAATATATTTATTTCCTTTTTTAGACTGACATGCCAGCTTTGCGAAAATGGTGGTGTGTCATGCTAATGGAGAATTTCGACCTCGGAAGGTGAGACCACTAAAATGTTGACGTTAGATTAACTTTTAAATGGTTAAAAAACACAATGTTATACCAACAGTACCTGTATTTGTGTCTTTATTTAACCCTTTTTATTTGAGTCATGGCAAAATGTTTGCCCACTGGACAGAGAAATCTAAAGCCCTCCTGCGAGGTGAGGTGCCTCCAGTGTTCAGAATGAGGAAGAGGAAGTTGGATGACATCACGGAGGTCAGATTTGCATTGCAATCTATTTCATTTAAGTTGTGTTTGTATCTACTCTCACACTAAAGCTTCAATTTCATTATTTGTTTCACCACTCTATATTTAAATATATATGTATTTTGTCAATATTTACTGCATTTATTCTTCCTCGTGGTATCAGTATTTAGGACGATGTTGGAGGACAGTCCTTAAACTAAAGAATATGTTGAAAATAGCATACTTTACTAAAAGTATGGTAGTTCATGGGAATAGTCCCTTGTATTTTGAACATTTTAAGTTTTTTTGTTTTTTAGAAAGAGGAGCAACTTCAGCCTCATCCAGCTGATGTCTCAGTTGGAAAAGATGTGGAGAAAACAATGGAAGTGTAGGCTTGTTTACTAGTTATATACATCATATCCAAGGAGGACGCCCTTTCCTTGGGTTAGTCTGCCAAAAAGCTACTTAATGCTTAATATGTATCAGTGGGTATGATATATTTTCTCTTTTCCATAGCCAACATCTAAGATCGTGCAGGACTGCAAGAAGGCAGCAGAATGGGTGGTGGCACACAAACATTTGTGCAGCAGGGTGCATTTGCCCGATGCAGTGAGCATGGGGGAAGCACAACTAAGAGAGGCTGTCAAGCTTTGGGAGGAAAAGCCTGACGAATGTGACGAGGATGAGATGGAGGCAATCTTGGAGCCATTCAAGTTTAGGTTTAAACATTATGGAAGACATGTGGACCTTCTTAAACGAGATCAGAGACAAAAGAGGGTATCTGGCATTCTGCGAATGCATTTCTGTTTGAATAAAGGGCAACAGGAAGTTGGAACACTTTGTCAGTTTTTGTGTGTTTTGCTTTGTTTTGTTTTTCAATGAAGCATTTGATAATTCACCTTGATTATACCATGAACACCACAGAGGAATTTTGGTTTACTTTAAGATAAGCCTTTTATTGTCTCCCGCATCACACCACAAGGGCAATTTAGGAGTCCATCAAGGGGATCTAGCAGAAAAAATAACTACCAAATATGAAAATAATTGACATTTTAATACACAATGGAATCTAAAATGGATATAATTTATAGCAAATTGTTTAATATGCAGATTCTTAATCCAATAGTGCAGTAAAGGGAGAAATAAAGTATGTAGGAGTGAAGTGAAACAGTCTATTGTAATAGCAAACAGTAATTAGACTATAGAGCTGTAACATAATAAGTAACATAATTATACATAACATTTTCAGGCTTATGACATAAATAAGAGGCAAATAATTTTAAGAAAATAAATATGGTTTTAACTAACTTCTACTGCCCTCTTAAGTGGTGTCATGCTGACATAGTTAAAATATCTGGGTATGGGTCGCGTTTGCCATTCGATCAGTGAGGGGAGAAAAATGCAACAAAAATGGTCAAAATATATGGATGAGTGGGGGGCGGGCTGGACACAGGCCGTGGGGCGACACCCGAGACTGGGCAATGTCCCCGGTAGAAACCGGGTGAAATAGCCCAAAAAATAATAAAACCGGGGAAAGTGGAAAAAAGTGTCCGAAAATAGGCACTCGTGAGGAGGGCAGAGTCCCCTGTCAACTCCCGTTACATTCCTCCATGGTGTCATTTGAGCGAAAAACTTTTACGAGAACCAGGCTGGGGGGTCAAAAGGGCTTGACCAAGGCCGACCCAAAGTGCACGGTGAGCGGACTCATCACCTCCGTGATGAGTCTCCATTGTGATTCAGTGAGCGGGGAAAAAAACGTGTTCGTCAGAATCGTCACTTCCTGTACTGACAGTGGAGGTGTCCTGACACTGGAGGTCTGCACCGGAACTGTCCTGACAGTGGAGGTCTGCAGGCAGGCTCCCATGAAAACTTTAAAGGTCTCCTGATTTAGTTTGTGAATGAATGCTTCTTATTTATTAATTACCGAATCTGCACTGCGCATTGAGCGGCTGGTATTGCATTGGTGGGGGGAGGTTGGCATAAATTAATAAGAAAATGCTTAAATTAATAAGACGAGAGAGTTTCAGCTGGAGAGTGCGTGCGGACCTGTCGCTTAGATAACAGGCGTGTACAAGTCCTGCATCTGTATGATACAAATGTGTGTCAAATGTTACCGGGCGCTGTAATCACTCATCTGGTTACGTTATTGACCACGCCCCCCGACCCAAAAACATTGGCTTCCCCTACATGTTTCCCCACCCCACGCTACTGATTGTAGGGTCAGCTGTTTTATCCCCTCCCGCGAACATATTGTATTGTCCTTGTATTGTACATGGATGTAATGAAATATGATTTTGGTCCCTCACTGTGCAAAATGTTACTCATTTGTTTATGCTTCTGTGAATCCAATTATTGTTATTATCTGTTTGTTATATAATACATTTGTTCTTAATCTTGTTCAAGGTAACTCCTCTTTTTGTGATTTATAGGTCGGTAAGAAGGAAGGTAGGTAGGCTAACATTACTTTATTTTTTAAACAGTGAGAGGCTTTTTTGTTCTGATCTTACAGTATGACCATCTCCCTCTCTTTCATAATCGTAGGAAGTCCCACTTTCAAGCAGTAATCCCCTCCTGCTGTTGCACGTTAGAGGTTGCATGAGTGGATTTATAAGACAAACAAAACATGAAATTGATTTAAACAAATCTTATTATCGGGGAATGAATTTCAGATCAGAGAAAATTAAGAGCTTAAATCATCTATCAAGTTTCAAGAAGCATTTTAGCATAAGCCAACACATCAGAATGGAGGCACTTAATAACACTGCTCAATCAAATGAATTGAAGGTCACTTGGAAATAGAAATGTGCAAGTTTGGCAATAACTCAGGTTTAGCTTACATGTCAGTTGTTTTTATTAAGCCAGCTTTCTTCCTCTGTTCCAGAAATACAGGCTGCTTCCCAAATATGAATGTGATTATCATTAAGGGGGATAACGAATAATGAATTATCAAACATGAATATTAGGCGTAAAAACCACAAGCTTCTCTGTATCTCGTGTCCCACTGTCATTCATTAACCATAGCTTTGTAATTGCTTCTTACAGTATTATAATTATGATGCATACTGTGTAAAGCATACAGTAACTGGGAAATAGAGACGGGAGATAAAATCACTTCATGAGAAATCATTTACTTCAGGCAATGAAAGGTGAAGCATTTAGAGACAAGTGGAGATTAGCTGACTGATTTACTGATGTAATGCTGCATTGCTGTATGGCAAACCACACACATGTACAGATATATTCAACACTTCAACATTTAAATAATATATTGGTAAGACTACTGCTAATAATTATTATGTTCACTCTAACATTTAAAATGAAAATCTTCAATAATTTGGTTAATTGAAGATAAACACTTTGTGACACACTTTAAAAGAGAAAGATTGGGCAAGGCTGATAGAAGGTAAATCAATGGTGTGATAAACAGAGCAAAAAGCAGACAGATGACATCATAAACTGGCTGCTAATAATGGCTATTGAATAGAGGCTAAAAGATGAGGACATGTAAAACAAAAATGCTGAAAATTAAAAGCCAAGAGAGGTAAGTAGAAAACATAATCATTTTTAAGGTCATATAGATAAAAGGAGCCGGATACCAACAGAGCTTTCACCTCTGTAATGACAATCGAATGTATAAATCATTGCATAATAAAAAAAACAGAGAAAGGTACTTTTTATTTTAGTTTCTCTAACCATCCACTTACATTTTTGTATTTGTTTACATATTTGTTTGTTATTAAAATAAGACACCTCAAAAGTTATTTGGGTAACACTTAATATTAAGGTACACAAATGAACCATCAAGTTGTTAATTAACATGCATATTAGCAGTATATTGGCCCTTTGTTAGTCATTATAAAACGCTTATTAATGCCTTATTCTATATGACCATATTCTACAAGTAATAGGCCATTAGTTGAGAGTTTTTCCTCAATAACCCTCTAATTAGTGCTTATTTATTGCAAGTAAGGAAGTTGTTGTACATGAGTTTTGGTCTTAATATGTGCTGCTCAATATGGGCCTAATAAGGCAGTAGTACCACAAGAATAGTAATTCTCCCATAATAGACATGAAACTATAAGTGTTAATTGTGTCTAAATAACTCAAAATTAGGTATTTATATCTAAGAACATGTTCCCTATTTTAAAGTGAAGTCTTGTTCATAACCAATAAGCTAGTAGTTTGACTCTAATTAGGTATTTCTATCTAAGAATATGTTCCCTATTTTAAAGTGAAGTCTTGTTCATAACCAATAAGCTAGTAGTTTGACTCTAATTAGGTATTTCTATCAAAGAATATGTTCCCTATTCTAAAGTGAAGTCTTGTTCATAACCAATAAGCTAGTAGTTTGACTATAATTGACCTGAACAGGTTCCCTATTCTAAAGTTGCCTCCTCTTCACACTTTGTAAATACATTATAGCACACAACTACTGAAATTAACCTCAACAGCACATGAACAAAGTAGGCACACGTTGAAATATCTGTTTTATTAATGAACCACTAAAGAGAGGTTCAGACACATACCAAAACATGTCAAGTTTCACCAAGGCTGAGAACACATATGCAGCCTGTACTTTTTAATAAAAACAGATTTTTAACAGATTTTATGTATTTGTGATCATACTGTGTGATCTGCTTGTATGTACTTACACAATATGTTTACTGTTCTCTCTATGTGTTGTCTCAGTGTGAACATAGATTAAACAGCCAGACAAACTATTTTGAGAGCCAGGGAATGAGCAGCCATGTTCCTTTATTGACTTATTTGCAGTCCAGTCCACTGAGATTCAAACGGAGTGAAACCATAAAAAAGGGTGTGGTCACCTTGAGTGACAGGTCTCTGCAGTCACTGCTGCTTCTAGCTTTCTGTCTCTCTGCCAGAGTTGGGTGTAACGGCCCGTCTACACTACAAGCATCGACAAATGCTTTCAACGCTTCGCCCATTCATTTGAATGGGGTGACGTAGAAGATTTTTAAACTTCGCCGAACAGCATTGTTGGGAGCATGGCATGGCTTTGCAAGCATCACGAGCATCTATCGGCATCAAAAGTTGAACAATGTTCAACTTTTGAGGCTCGATGCTTGGCATCAGCCAATCAAATCCCGCGTATGCAAATCTGACAGTACAAGCACTAGCCAATCAAACCGCGTGTATGCTGGGAGAGACTACGCAGGTCATTTCCTCATATTCAAAAAAATGGAGGGAAAATTCATTATAGCGGGAGTGAATCACCCGGTGCTGTAGTCTCTGTTCATCTACCGGGATACATACCGGAGGAGCGAGGCATGGAGGGAGGTGGCAGAGACAGTAGATGAAACTGGTAGGTTTTCGCCTGTTTGGGGATTTTATACCCAGTTTACTTCGTTTTAACATTTCTGTTGCTTTGTATGCCGGGGGTGGGCGGGAGATTCCTGATTGGTTGTTGGTCGCGAGAAATCGCCAAGCCTCAGACACGCCCAGCTTCAAGATTTTTTGATGCCTGTAGTGTAGACGGGCCGTAACGCGTTACAAAGTGACGTCCACATCTCTGCGTGCAGTGCTGCATAAACATGGCTGAGTCAGCGATAACTTTCGAGGTGTGGAGGTATGCCCATTCTTTTGAGTGTGTCCGAAGAATAGACAGGAATGTGACGGTGAGGTGCAAACTGCATGTGTCCAGGCCAGAAGCTGTTATCCACTGCTGTAAACACCACGTCAAACCTCAACGAACACCTGCAAAGAACACATGCTAAGGTGAAGCTAATAGCTAAGGACCCCCGAACCCAGAGTGAGGATGTTGTGAGTGCGCCGCCGCCGACTCCGAAGCAGAAACATTAGAATGTGGAGGACTGGTAACCAAAGCAGAGATGGACAGGCTTGTAGCATCCTTCATAGTAGAGGAAATGTTGCCCATTTGCACAGTGGAATCACCATCGTTCAGAGATATACTGCGCAAAATACAGATAACAGGAGACAGAGGACAGCCATGGTCAGATAGGAAAACATTCAGGAGCTATCTGGATCAGTCTTAATGGCAACTGAACTAAAGACAACATTTGAAACTTTAGCAGTCTGCGTGATCTGCCTGTAGGGAGGGGCGGGCCGGCCCTGCGAGTAAAGTAACGGGTTACTTTTTTTTAAAGTAATATCTAATATATTACTTTTTTTTTGTAACGACCCCATCTCTGCTCTCTGCTAGTAGCTCCGTTAGCTCAAGGATGGTACAGGGGCTCAGCTGCGAGGCTGATGCGGGGAACACAACTTGAACTGGTTGATGTTTGCTGTGTTGGTGCCTGGTGGAGTATTCTTCATTTAAAGGGGACCTATCATGCAAAATGCATTTTTGTATGTCTTTTATACATGAATATGTATCCCCGGTGTGTCAGGGAACTCACCAAGTGTCAGAAAACACAACCCTCTCTCTTTTCCTCCATACCCAAATCTCTAAAAACTGGGCTGCAACGGAGCTGATACAGATTTACATTTTTCTGACTTCAGAAAAGGGGTGCTCCGCCTAAAAGGGCAACTCTCCTCCTATGGGGGAGGGGAATGGGGGGTTGGGCCACGGCCATTGCCGCTTGAAAGCGCTGGAGACGCTGAAGTACATATGCCAGGCCTATATGTGGCGCTGTAGTCTGCCACAAAAGCAGCGAAGAAGACTTCCCATACATGGTTTCAGAGTCCTCTGTCTGTGAAACATAAAACAATTATTATTGTGTTGTCTATGTGCAGTGTTTTTTATTAAGAAAAAGAAGTGGAGTTAACTCTGCATCAATGGGTGTGAAAAGGTATGCTGTGATCAATTGCATTAAAGATTTACTATTTGGATTTTTTTAAAACTTTAGTAAAGAAACTAAAGCGTTGAGTTGGCCCTATTAGCTTTTTTTTTTACAGTTTTCATGAGTGGAAGTGTAAACATGTGTGCCACTGAATTGAATTCTTTTTTTTTTTTTTTATAAATCTTTTTATTGGCTTTTTGACAGACATCACAATGGCAATACAGTAGGTACGCATGTATAGAAGACGGTCTGTAGGAAAATTAAATAGTTACCTCGCCCCTCCCTCCCACCCCCCACCCTCACCCCTATGGGCTATGATCACATTATAAACAAGACATAAATCAAAAAGTTACAAAACATTAAAAAAAAAAAAAGGAAAGAAAAGAGGGGTAGAAATTACATGAAATACAAAGACCAATACCTGAAAATTACATACAAATACAGATGCTTCTTCATGTTAGTAGTCAGTAACAATAAATAACAGGGAAATAACGGTACTGCAAGTTACATGAGGAAACAGAGAAGGCAAAAAAAGTAATGGTCAATGTATTAGGGAGATAAGGAAAAGGGGAAGTGAAGGTCTCTCCCCCCCCCACCGGGTTCACTCACACCTCATCAGCATCAGGGTTGATTGTACGGTCATTGATTAGCAGTAGTAAGGGAGTCCAGGTCTTATGAAAGAGTGTCAGGGATCCTTGTAGTGAAAATCGTATCTTTTCAGGATTAATACACTGTAATAGTTCCTGTATCCACCTGTCATGTGTGGGTGGGGAGACGTGCTTCCACTTAAGAAGAATGGAACGCCTGGCCAGCAGGGTTGTGAAGGCGATGACCCGCTGGGTCGTGGTGGGCATGTTCTGTGTTGGTGGGACGCCGAACAAGGCAGTTAGAGGGTTATGGGGTATGGGTGTGTTAAAGGCCTGCTCAAGGGTTTTGAAAATACTAGACCAGAAGGCATTCAGGCTGGGGCATGACCAAAACATATGTGTGTGATTGGCAGGAGATTGCTTGCATCTGTTACAGGCATCGCTTCTAAGAGGAAATATTTTGGCTAGCTTAGCATTGGTAAAGTGAGCCCTGTGGAGCACCTTACACTGCATTAGACCATGCCTAGCACAGATAGATGAGGTTTGCACCAAACGAAGAATGTCCCTCCACTTACTGTCAGATATGTCTAAACCCAACTCACCCTCCCAGGACTCTTTTATAGATGTAGTAGAGGCTAGGTCAAAGAAGGCAAGTTTTCCATAAATAGTAGATACCAGCCTTTTTTGGTCACAATCAAGGGTGAGAAACTGGTCAATTCCTGACTCAGGGGGGCGGTTGGGAAAATGGGGAAATTGCTTTTGAGCAAAATGCCTAATTTGGAAGAAGCGGAAAAGATGACTGTTTGGCAGGTGATATTTGGCTGACAAGGATGCAAAGTCAGAGAAAACCCCATCCTTGTAAAGATTACTGATTGTGACAAGCCCATTGGCAGCCCACATTCGGAAGGTGGGGTCCGAGCAGGATGGAGAGAATGAGTGATTATTTAAAATCGGAGCTTGGATTGAGGCTCTGTGTAAGCCATGTTGCCTTCTGAATTGAAGCCAAATCTTAATAGTACTGGTAACAATTGGGTTGACTGAGATTTTGTGCGTCATTACGGGAAGTTGGGAGCAAATCACAGAGTGTAAGGAGCTAGAGGAGGAGGAGATCTCCATGTGAACCCATGGTGGGCTGGAGTTAGGAGTCTTGGGGCCAGTCCAGTAAATGAGTCGGTTAATATTAGAGGCCCAGTAGTAGTGACGGAAGTTCGGGAGTGCCAAGCCGCCCTCCGACTTGGGGAGCTGAAGAATTGATTTTTTAAGACGGGCGGGTTTGTCATCCCAAATGAACGCATTTAGTTGACTATCAAGACTGGTGAAAAAAGCTTTATTGATGCAAATTGGGATATGCTGGAAGAGATATAAGAACTTCGGCAGAATTACCATTTTAATAAGATTGACACGGCCAACAAGGGATAAGGGAAGGGAAGACCACCTAGATAGATCCGATTTGCATTTAGCTAAGAGTGGGTGATGAATTGAATTCTTACCTCATCAAAGGAAGTGTTGCTGTAGTTTTCTGATCCTTAATATCTTCCTCCACCTCCTCAGCAAACTCCTTTAATAAGTGTTTTATAATGACTAATAAAGAGCCAACATACTGCTGATATGCATGTTAATTAGCAACTAGTTGATGGTTAATTTGTGTACCTTAATAAAGTGTTACCGTTATTTGTAAACTAGCCTTAAAAATAAAAATTCTTCCTTTCTTTAAGTTTTTGTATACTTAACTCCTGTCTGTGCCATTGTTTTCTTATTGTTCAGAAGGCTGGTTAGCAGGTGATTATGGTGCTAAGCCACACACAATTTAATAAGAAGGAGGATGTGATGATGATGGTATAATGTTGATTATTTTTACATTCTGTGTACAGTGTAATTACGGATGGGTGGTCTTTAATATAGTAACATTCATTTACATAATTCCCTCTGTAATTTACATTGAACAAACCCTTGGCAATTGCACTGATACAATGTGTTAATTGTTTCATTGCTGATGTATAATGCATTAATAATTCATCCACTGGCCATGTTGATTTTTCCTCTATTTATCAAGAAAAAGCTGATCCTGCAAATCCCACTCTCATGTCAAGGCTACATTGTTTATATGTGCATTCATGCATATGTAATCTGTATTTGAACAATCATTTTCAAGTCCAAACACGTTCACACAAAGAACTGTATCAATAGTCATGTTGGATGTGCTCAGGGTTTTAAAAGCACATTTCCCATGTGCTTCATGGGTTTAAAACAATAGGAAATTATAATTATTTCAACATCAAAAGCCTTGGCTCGTTTATGCATGTATGTACAGCTTTGTGTGTATGTTCATGTGAACGTATGGATGAGTAATTGTACTTTATGATCTTCAAACCCGCTTTTGTAACAAACCTATAAATGGAAACAAAAGACAACAACAAATATGTAGGTACAGTCAATTTAACGTAAACAACCCCCCTTTTCTCCCGCACATGTGGACTTTGAATGCCCTAATGTGCTAGCATACAAATTAGAATGCCCAATAAAAGATTTAGTATGCCCTGATACCTATTTTCTTAAATAAAGCACTGTATGTCCAAAATAGACGATACGTCACAGCCACTGAGCCGCTGAGAGCACAGACAGCTGACGGCCTGATCACAGAGTTCAGAATCAATACGACTTATTTGCAATGATGACAGTACATCGAATTTTGCACCACATACGGATATATAAGCAAGTCAGTGCAATGTTATGATGGAGTAGAATTTCCCAAGTGTATGCCTAAAGCATGCAGCAGTACTCAAGGGGCAGCTTTAGTGCATGTTCTGACTATGGATAAAATGTTTTCTCAATGCTTCAGCGTATATTTTACTGCAGACTTTCCACAACTCTTTAGAAATGCTTTGCAGACGGATGAACACTTTTTTTTTCAAACAGTAACTCTAACAGCTGAAGTAGAGTCAAATGTAATGAAGTCACCCAGGGAGAGTGAAGTCGTGACACTGGAGATGTTCAGATCCTGCGTTGGACTGTACCAGAAATGCAGCAGAAATTAAAACTAAAAACCTGTGTAGAACAAATTGGTTCCTCTGTCCCTCATTCTTCTTTCAGATACATGTGAATGTTTTTGTTCAATTAAAAGGATCTGACATATGCATTGAGAACTGAGAAGTTTTCCCTTTTCCCTTGAACAGCGTCGACATTACAATAATGCATGTTGGACATCATCACATGTCATCAGCTTTTATTTGAAGAGACTCTTGATCCATTATTAAAGGACATACAACACTCAAATATAAATTAAAAAAGGCAGTTATACCAATGTTTCCACAGAGGTGACTGGTATCGTATAGCACTGAGACACGGATTTGAAAGCAGCATAATGACAGAGTTATGAGAAACATTCAATCGACAGATGAATTTTTACATCAGATTTCTCAAGAGAGCATGGAACGTGTTGATTACAAAACATTTCACTTGCACTGCACCACCTTGGTTTTCTAAGCAGGATACGCAGACAGTCATGATATGCAACCTGGAGCTTCTTGATGCACGCCTTCTTAAACTTGACCCACAAGGGGGCAGTATAGAGAGGAGTGCAATAAGCTCGAAAGAGGTTCACCTTAACCTTATCTGAACACCAAGAGAATTTTCTAACCAACATGTTGGCTTGTATATATAAGGCACGCCGCGGTCTATACATGTCGTCATCATCATCATCATCATCATCATCATCATCATCATCATCATCATCATCATCATCATCATCATCATCATCATCATCATCATCATCATCATCATCAGCCATTTCATCTGTGATGATGTGTCCCAGATACTTTGTTTTACAGCAAACAGACAGCGCCTGCCCTGACAGATAGAATGTTGGAAAACCAAGGTTCTTATCCCCTTTTGCTCTGCAGATCATTACAGCGCTCTTCTTAGCATTGTATTTAACATCAAATTTGACTCCGTAATCAGAACACACATTTAGCAACCGTTGAAATCCAGCACTGCTAGGAGAAACAATAGCCAAATCATCGGCATACATAAGATGGTTTACAATCATATTACCAATCACACACCCTGTTTTACAGACACTTAAATCATCTGATAGATCATTTATATAGATATTAAAAAGGCATGGTGAGAGGAGCCCCCCCTGGCGGACTCCATTACCAACACCAAGACTGCATTCCCCCATTTGATCCGCATGCTCTGGTTGGCATACCAATAAGCCAGTATCCTAATTATACTGTTAGGCACACTACTTTGTCTCAATTTTATGATGGTTAACTCGGTCAAAAGCCTTAGAGGCATCAATAAAACCTATAGGCGCATTCACACCGCAGTACTTTTCCTACAAAGGTTCATGAGAACTTAGTTCATGAGAACTCTTTAGTTCTCATGAAGTAAGAGTAAATCGCCAGAACGCCGACACCTCCTCATCTCCACCGCTCCCATGTTTTATATTGTGTTGCCATAAGTTAGTCTCTCTGCGTTTCTGCGCTGGGCTAATGCAAATGCTAATAATGCTAATGCGAGGATAATAAAATGGCGGCTTCACAAAACTGTTTGGGAGTTTTACGGGGCGTGGTTTGCATTCCGCCCAGCCAATCAGAAATAGGAACCTTTTTCTCCCACGAAAGTCCCTGGCAGGGACGGAAAAGGGGGTGAAAAGGTTCTCATGAACTTTAGTTCCGGCTCTTTTTGGTGTGAACGCAACATTTCGGAACTATATTGGAACTAAAGTGGGAAAAGTACTGTGGTGTGAACGCGCTTAATCAGAACAAAACTCAGCTATGTTATCAGCTCCAGATACTCCCTCTATGGTACGCGGTAACGACGTACTGGCCTTGCTCAGAGCTCTCACCTCCTTCCAGAATCCAGTAGCATCATTATGAAGGAGCTTTTCAGCCATAGAATCCGCTCTCAATGTTTCTGTATGTTTGTTGACATAACAAACTGCATATTTATATCTAGCATTTGTAAGCTTTTTGAGATCCAATACAGGCCCCTCTCTGGGCCTTCCTGCCCGGACCCAGGCCCCAAAAGCATTCTTAGCTTCAGCATATTGATCAGCCACATGTTTATTCCACCCTGGCTTGACGTTGACGTCCCAGAGTAGGTACAGCACGGTCTACTGGCCTCCCACAATACAATCATACATGTTACAGAGGTCTTCACGGTGAGAGCTTTCATTACAACCCACATCAATACACAAAGTTGCTACTTTGGGTAGAAATACATCACTCAATAGGACATCAGTTATCCCATAGTACAATCTCCCTAGGAGACGAGCCCTCCATTGTTGCTTCCAGTCATCCCGGTTCTCCATACATCTGGCCAGTTCATTAGTACTTTGTGCTCCTGCGTCATTCTTAAGTACGTCCACGTATGTTTGTGCGGGACGTCCTCGTGACCGATGCCCGTGTATTGGTTCCCACAGCACCAATTTGCCGGCTGGCAGCTCTTGATGTCTTTGGCAATGTCCTGCTAGTCTCATTCTCCTGGCTGCAATTTTCTCGCTAACCCTTGGTATTCCCTCGTACAGGATCTTGTTGGTTACATGTACACTCTTGCTGATGTTAAGTACTGCTCGCAACATTCTGGTGTAGCATCCGTCAAGAGACTTTTGCAGGGTTGGCTTCAGGGTCCAGCATTCACTGCCATAGAGGAGAACAGACTCTACCGTTGCATAGAAGAAGCTGAGTTTGATTTGACAGAGGAGGTTGGAGTTCCATACACTGGTCATGCCGTTCAGGGCCCTCCATGCAAGTGCCTTCCTCACCTTAAGATCTTGCTCGGTTGAGTTGACCCATGAGCCCAGGTACTTGAAGTCCTTGACTTCTTTAAGCACAGTGCCTTCTGTTGTTGTCAGAGGTGGATGTTCTGGTAAGATGTTATAGGTGATAACCTCAGTTTTCTTGGCGTTTAGCCTAAAGCCAACCTTGGCACACTTTGACTCCACTCTGTTCAGGAGTTCCTGTGCTTGCTCCACGCTGTCGGAGAGCAGGCTGATGTCATCCGCATAGTCCAGGTCTGTCAGGACTACTGTGGGGTGTCGTCTCGACCTACTTGGTGTTAGAGGGAAGCCAAGATCCTGCTCTCGTCCACTGATGGCCTTCCTGAGCGCATAATCCAAGACCATGATGAAGAGGAAGGGGGCCAGGGTGTCCCCTTGCATTACCCCAGCCAGGATGTCAAACTCCTCGCTGTTGCCGTCTGGGGTCACCACCCTGGCCCTTGTTCCTGCGTACATGGTCTCTATTGCCCGGAGTAGGTTGGGAGGGACACCGTAGGCCTCAAGGATCTTCACCATTGTGCTTCTGTGGATCGAGTCAAATGCCTTTTTGAAGTCGATAAAGCACAGTACAGCAGTCAGGTTATCCTTGTTCACCTCCTCGATCATTCTCCTTAGTGCCAAGATCTGGGCTGCGGTGGTTCTCCCCTCTCGAAAGCCATTCTGGTTCTCCCTCAGGTGAGGGTCGATGGCGTGCCGTATCCTGTTCAGTATCATCCGGTTGTAAACCTTTGCGGTGATACATGTCAGGCTGATGCCTCGGTAGTTGTCTGGCTTTGAGAGGTCTCCAGCTTTAGGCACCGGGATGATGTTGGACAATAGCCTATCCTCATTTGTGAGCTTGTGTTAGGATTTGTCTGTGTTGGTATTTTTCGTGTCCTTTTCTATCTTTGGGTTTCCTATTTTATTTTGTAAAGTGTTCACCCCCGTTTCCTGCCTGTTTGCTTTCTGTCGGTTTCCCTCTCTGATTACCCAATTGTGTTCACCTGGTACCTATGTGTTTTCTCCTCCCTCCTCACCTGTCTCGTGTTTGTGATTAGTCCTGGGTGTATTTAAGTTCTGGGTTTTCTGTCTCTCTTTGTCGGTTCGTCTTGTGATTTGGCTTGTCCTCGGTGAGTGTTCTGTTCTGCCTGTATATATATATAGCCTTGAAATAAAGGAATTATTTTTACTTTAATCTGCATTTGGGTCCTACCTGCTTCCTTCGCTCCACCGTAACAGCTTGGACCAGTCCACTTTAGTGTTACAAGGATTGTTATCCTCCTGAGACATCTCAGGGAGAGATCATAATCTAGTGACATTACAAAAGGAATGTGATCAGACATTGATGCCTCATACACAATCTCAATTGATCTTAAAATATGATGGGCATTAGCAGTGCTTATGCAATGGTCATGCCATGAAGTTGTCTCCTCTGGACAGTTTCCATAGAACTGTTACTTTAACTTGTATCATTTCAATAAGGAAAGAAACATTTATTGACAGATGCGCCATGATAAAATGTTAAAAGTCTTTGGCGATTAGACCCCAAACCTGAAATCCCCGGGGACTAGACACTGGTTGTGAAGCTGAAGATCTGGATTTGATGAGGGGATGGGATGAAGAGGAGGTGTGATGAGTTATTTGGATTAGCTCTCCTATATCACTGGATATGATGAAAGGAGGTGGAGGTGGGACGCAGCATAAACACCTGAAATCACAGCTGACTGCAGGAGAGAGGATGATTGGCTGCTGAAGATTGAGGTGAAATGTAATTGGTTAAAGAGAATGCCCATGATGAGCTGATTATATGCAGCTGTGGAGTGAATGAATATATACCCAGTCTTCCTGAAAGAACTTGCGCTGAGCTTCATTTCTCATTTATTGTGCCAAAGTCATTTGAGGAAAAAACACTGGCAAAGTTAATTGTAGTCAAACAACGATCAAATGAAATGATTTACTTCGTATGAATACATAGTATTGGCTTACTCACTGCAGTGCATTTGTAAGTACTGTGCATTTGATTAGATAATAGTGCTTTTAATCAGGCTTGTTTTTGTATTTGTATTTTACTACTGTTACTGTCTGATTATGTCTTGCTAGAAATATAAAGCCATTGCTTGTAAACACTGACTTAACTTTGTACGGACAATGTCCTACTAAATTTCAAAGCCTGACAACAGAAACATTTTACTTAGCAAGGTTCTTCCTCTACAAAGAAAATACTGGCTATGAAAACATACAGTATGTTCGACAAAGGAAATGTTGCTCTGGGGTCTCCTCCGGAAAGGTCATGCACAGCAGGTGTTTTCCACTTATTCTGTCTGATTAGGCCACTGGTCAGACATGGAGTTGGAGAGATTCTGCTGAGGTTAACAAACTCAATACATCTGAACACAGAGAAAATAATGACATTTCTAATGATGGTGTTGTGTTCCTGATGCTTTTTTGGTTCACTGTCACTCTGCCATAGTTTTCTGGGGCATTTAAAAAGGAAAAAGCAGTTGATTGGTCATTGGAAACACCTGTGTGTTTTCATATTATAATGAGTTCAAAGTCTGTCTAAAAAGACATCTAATGAGAGACATGAACATAATCATAAGAATTGACCCGATCAGAAAAATTCTTAAGATTTTAGAAACCAGCTTCACAAAGAGATAGAAACAAGATTTTCAAACACATTTTAGGTATGTATTTGTTTTCTAATCCTGTTTCACCATCATCCAAAATGAGTTTCTTGCTGTCAAGTTGTGAGGTGTATTTCAGGACATTGCACAAAAACAACATTTTGTATTTTAAGTAGGCCTTTTAGCAGTTTTGAAAATGGATAGGGCAGGAATATTTTTAATATTAAAATCAAATATGGTACCACTCTATGCAAGAGTCACAGTAAGCAATGTCAGAATAAACACTATCATGTAAATGAAACAGGATTATAAGTCACTTTCATTAATGTTTTCAATTGGTCTACTAAAGTGTCTTATTAAAGATAAGCAAAAGCCCTCTCTCCCTAGAATATATATGAAGCATACACATTCTTGGGAGAGAGGGCTTTTGCTTATCTTTAATACTTATTAAGTACACTATAGCTAAAACGTTGAGCTATCAGGTTTAGGGTCTTGCAGCTTGTGTTTTGTATACAGAAATGGGCCACATTTGATGGATATTTGATACAAAAAAACAAAGCTTTACTTCCTAGACCTAACAGTGCATTCTTATCAGCTTAATCCAATGCTGATACACTTCCTAAATTACATAAAGTGAGCCCCCAATACTTATTTCGTCCCCACCAAAATAAAAAATAAATGATACAAGGAATAAATCCACTGTGGAATTGCCTGCACATATGGTATTGTATGTATATGCTCTGCTCACTAATCCAGTTTGGTTTGTCCTTGAAAATGTAAACTGCTTAAGGACATTTTATGTAATGCAGAGAGAAGTTCATATTAAGTTTAATTCATTCTGTGTCAAAAGTGGCAATGCAGGCTTTTGCACAACCGACTCTGCTTGTGAGTTTTCTTTGCTGCCTCACACAAGGTATGCAAAAGGTTTGAGATACAGACAGATGTCTGCATTTATGAATTCCCATGACAACATTTTCATACATTGACATTCCCTGCTGTAGATCTCAGTGATATTTCCTATATTAAATATCAATTTGATCTTGAATTATGATTTGTTGGCTGCTTGCAATGCATTTCCTTCGTTTGCTGAAATATCTTATGCATAAGGCTGGGAATAGGGGAAGATGTTTAAGAGACATTCAGTTTGATAAGCGCCTCTGCAAAGATAAGAGAGTTAATGAAGTTGGAGATAAGTCATTTAATTTCCCTGCCACCTCGGTGGGGGAAGATAACAGCATAATGGAGAGGAGGAAACTGTTAGCTGAAAGAGAAGGGAAAGGCCAAGCTTTTAGACCGCATGAAAATATTTGTGCATGTCAATAATTAAATCATATTTCCAGGCCGAGAGATACATTTTTAGTAGTTAGTCTGGCGAGACTATTCAGAAGTTTCTTTTTACGGATGATTGTTTGTGCATATTATGTCCTACTTTATCAACATCAGCATTGCTATGTTGGTGCCAAAAGATGAACAGATGGAATTTTTAGTCTAAATGAGGCCACTCTAATTGCCTGATGATGGCTTTTTGACGGGCCGACAGGGCTTATCGGTGGATTGCAGCCAGGTCTGAAAATTGGATGTGATCGTCGAAAGAACTAAAGGTATGTCTGAAAATATGTAAATGCTTGATATTTTCAATATACAAAAATGAAGATAAGATTCACTGTGAATTTAATCAACAGCCATTTTGAGTTATTCAAAGCTGATCATTTATGTTCTATGTGCTGAAAGACAAGAAACAAGTTACATTCAAGCACAAAAGAGTGGATTTTTGGCTCAGTGCTGCTGGAGTGGTTTTTCCCTCCGTGTCTTTGGGCCACTCTCATCCAAAGTTTCCTGACTGACAACAAGCAGCCACTCAGTGTGACACTTCAGACGGACTGCTCTTCAAGCTTGCTGGACAATTCCCACTTTCTGTTATTCTCCTCCAGACCCTTTCTTCTCTGCTCCTGTCTCTCCCTCTCTGCATTTATGAAGTTGTGCAACTTTGAATGATCACTCTCAACTCAAGCAGACATATCTTCATCAGAAATTGCAGACTTGCCTACAGCAAGTCTTCAGCTTGGCATCTTTCCGTTGATTTTGTTTGCACTCGTGCCTCCTCCACACATCACTTTGTGCATGAATTCCAACTGAATAGCAGATGGCTTTGGACAGTGAGGACGCTGATTGAAGAATCATATAAATAATAATTCTAAATAATTCTAAACAAATTATCCCTATGCACGCCTATGCACCTTCGGGGACCGTGCCTTCACCCTCTGGAACTCCCTCCCTGCTAAAATCCATAACACCCCTTCTCGAACATCTTCAAATCCCTGAAAACTCATCTGTTCAACAAAGCCTTCCAACAATAACTCACTTCCCCCCCCCCCCCCACTGCAATGTCTGCCCCCTTTTTTATGTCTTTGTGTCTTGTCATTATATGTTTCTTGTTAAGCGACATTGGGTTAATGAAAGGCGCTATATAACTTAGTTATTATTATAAAGTTTAAGGATTTATTTAATTGTTTAAGGGGAGACACTCTTACAAGTTTTTTTAAAGGTAATGTTTGAATGTGCAAATTAGATGTACAGATGTAGCGCTTCGTTTCAGACGCCTACCCGGCGGGTCCGTGATCGGCACGGGGTGGGCCCCTGCTGAAAAGGAAAACCCCCCGCAGGACTTGAAACGCCCCCTTGATAAATACATTTAATTATAATGAAACCAGCTGCAATGGATCATGGATCCACCAGGGGGAGCCGTGAAAAGCTGCCACACTAGAACTCATGTGAAATAAACAGCTGATCTACAGGTATCTGATATAGCGGATATTTGTTAAGATCCATATGTCACGGATAGGATCATATTCTGTGCTAAATAAGAGACATGTAATAATTTACTAAACATCACCATGTTTTTATTTAACAAAATAATGTTTAATTCACATTGGCGTAAGTACAAAACCATCGCTATGTTTTTAGATCAGGAAATGCATCCAGGCTCAAACAAACGATTTTCAATCATCATCCTCACAATCATTTAATGTATCATATGTTCGCGAGTTGAAATGAATGCACTAAATGTAATCCACGTGAGTTTACAACAACAAAAATAATCGCTTTGTTTTTATATCACATCCGACCGGAGGAAAATGCAGCGGCTCTCACTACCGATCATCTTAATCCCACGGGCAAACAATAATATGTATAGTGTTAATAGTTTACTGTATTATTAGTGTCTAATATTACTGAGGATTTCGGAATGGTACTGGATTTTGATTTATTGTGTCGGCTTCATATCGCAATATATTCCCGAAGTCTGAAATGCAAAAATGTCCCACATTAGGGCAATTCACCCTACATTTAATCATTCAAACAAAATCATATTTCGTTTATTTTTAACGAAATAAATGTGGTTTAATCCACATAATTTAGGCCTACTGTGTTAATTGTTTACTGTAGTATTGTTTACCTTGAAGGTGCCTGATGCAGAGTCCTGCACGGGTCTGATTTTCAAGACCCGCTCCCGCCCCGCGACGTGCAATACCGAACCCGCTCCGCTACCCGCACATATTGCCAATTAGTTCCGCAACCCGACCCGACCCGTCGGCACAAGATCCGCAACCCAACCCGAACCCGCATAGCCTAGCCTATTATATGAGTAGTGAAAACGTGCAATTATTAACACATGCAGTTGCATATTTGTCTCAAAAAGCGTGGGATGTTGGTTATTTTCTCCATCTAGGATGACACCAAAAGCCTCCCAGACGTTGGATTTCGCTCTTGTTGAAAATGCTGTATTCTCCACTAGAGAGCTTTCACCTCAGCCATTTCGAATGTGACGCGCACAGCAGCAGATTGATGCGCTGCAGAGGTTATGATTATGCACGGTCCCGCGGGGGAGAAGTCTGAGGATTTAAACATTAAACTAAATTATTATTATTTTAATATATTTATTATGCAATACCCGCGACCGGACCCGCATCATCTTTGTTTTACCCAGAACCGAACCCGGAAAAAAGCGTTTGAAAAAATACCACCCGCGAATCACCTCTTTTGCGGGTCACCCGATGCAGGACTCTGGCCTGATGTGAAAATTTCCAGAAGAACTCTAGCTTGAATGGCCTTTGTATGTATACAGTAGGCCTACAGTATAGCCCAACCATGTACACGGAAGTGATTTCAAAACAAAAAGCACTCGTTTGCTTGGAACAAAGAAAACGGCCAAGACACACATTGAGTCCAGAAAATGAATGTTATTAAGGGCTGTACATATAATAAGCCTGTGTCTAAAATTGACAACAGGCTTATTATATTTACAGCCCTTAAGATACACTTTTGTGTTTAACAGCTGACCACCATGACATACTTTGTTTTAGTAGATTTCGCATGAGAGGAAAATGTATAAATATGAGAACAAAATGCATGAATGTGTGAGTGTAAATATATACGTGTGTGAGAGTGAAAATGTATGTAAAAGGAGAATATATGTGTGTAGTGAAAATGTATTTATGTAAAAGGAGAATATATGTGTGTAAGAGTGAAAATATGCTGCATTTTGAATGTCCGATAGTCCACCATTTTCACCGGAAATATCAAACATTTAATAAAAGTGAAAAACAATGAACAAGACTTAACGTATTCATCATAATTAATTATATTTATTTCGTATGGATGTAGGATTTTTGACTTTGTTTAGAGCTTTGTTCTTCTACATGAACATTTTGGACCCAAAATCACAAAGAAAAACGTAAAAACAGATTTTGAAAATGATATTATTTTTCATATACAAAAACATACACAACGAAACCATTTAAAAGCTGGAAATATATACATGGGATGTCACTATGATAATGTGAACGTTTGATTGAGGTAGCATGGGATTTCATTCTGATAAGGCAACATTTATTTATTATAAATATAATACAAATATATATATATTAGGGCTGTCAAACGATTAAAATGTTTAATCAGATTAATCACAGCTTAAAAATTAATTAATCATGATTAATCACCATTCGAACTATGTCCAAAATATGCCATTTATTTATGTGTATTGTTGTGGGAATGGAAAGATAAATGAAAGTAGGCGGATATATCCATTTAACATGCAGTATGTATGTTTATTATAACATTTTTCTGCATGTCAAAATGAAAGACAACCCACACACCTATCAATCATCAAACCGTGGGGTCTTAATTCATTACGTGTTGATTTCTATCAACGGGGGAGTACTTCAGGAAAGTCGACAGAGGTGGGGGGGCGCGCTAGTGGAGTACTTCGTGACCACAGAGTGTGAACGTTGTGATCAGCTGTTTTAGCGCACTTCTCCAGTGATGGGGGGAGTCTCCCTCCGCAGCCGGTTGGCGTAGTTTTGGCACAGTTCCGTTGTACAGACCGACGTTAACAGCAGCCCTGTCTGTGCACACGGAGACCGACTCTGTCGTCCGGTGATCTAACCGCCTTCTGGAAAAGCTTCACAAGTACGTCGGTACGCAAATGCGCTTTGTGACACAAGTGATGGTACGCATTTCAGATTACGCACATAACCTGCGTACCAGTTATGTCCACCCCTGTACCAGAGCCATATTATTACTATTATATGGCTCTGCCCTTTACTACAGCAAGAGTATTCTCCGTCGGGACTTCCTGCAACAACACCACGCCGTTATCAAAGATGTTCTATTGAGAAGACGATCACTACGTGACAAAAGTTTTCAAAACCGTGGCTACTGAAATCAATCTTACTAACTGCTGTCTGTGCAATTTACTCCGCGCGAGTTGGCAGACTTTATTTTGCTTACTTTAACATCATTTTTCATGGTGGGGCTAAGCCATTTCTTGGTATGGGTGTAGCCTACCCCAGCCATACCCTGGCCACTGGTGGCACGTATGGGGCGGGCCATTCTGCACATGCGTTAAATGCGTTAAATATTTTAACGCAATTAATTCAAAAAATTAATTACCGCCGTTAACGCGATAATTTTGACAGCACTAATATATATATATATATATATATATATATATATATATATATATATATACACATTATGTACAAAAATCAGTTTTTTCTGTCTTTATCTGTGCCACGCTTCAAAGCGGTTTCTGTCAACTACGACACAGAGGGCAACATCACAGATTCCTCCTCCTCCATGTCAAAAAACAAGCTTAAAGCTTGACTTCAAATCTTCAAAACTCTAAATCTATCTAACTATATCTAAATTCTCAATGTTTGTCTGTCACTTTACAAGAAATATAGGCAAGGCAAGGCAAGTTTATTTATATAGCACTTTTCGACGCAGGGTAATTCAAAGTGCTTTACAAAAAAAAAAATGAAAGACATTAAGCATTAAAAAAGAAAAGCTAATAAAATAAACATTAAGGAAAAATACATGGATAAAAGTTACAGTGCAGTCTAAAATATGAATAGTTCAATTAAACATTGCAAGAAAAAGTACATGGATAAAAGTTACAGTGCAGTTTAAGATATGAATAGTTCAATTAAAAGCAGCGACAAAAAGAAAAGTCTTCAGCCTGGATTTAAAAGTAGTAAGAGTTGCAGCGGACCTGCAGGTTTCTGGGAGTTTGTTCCAGATATTTGGAGCATAATAACTGAACGCTGCTTTACCATGTTTAGTTCTGACTCTGGGGACAGAAAGCTGACCAGTCCCTGAAGACCTGAGAGATCTGGATGGTTCATAGTTTAGCAGGAGGTCAGTAATGTATTTTTGGCCTAAACCATTCAGTGCTTTATAAACCAGCAGCAATATTTTGAAATCTATTCTTTGACACACAGGAAGCCAGTGTAAAGACTTCAGAACAGGAGTGATGTGATCCACTTTCTTAGTGTTAGTGAGGACTCGAGCAGCGGCGTTCTGAATCAGCTGCAGCTTTCTAATAGATTTTTTAGTGAGACCTGTGAATACACCATTGCAGTAGTCGAGTCTACTGAAGATAAAGGCATGGACAATTTTTTCCAAATCCTGCTGTGACATTAGTCTTTTAATCCTAGATATATTCTTTAGGTGATAGTAGGCTGATTTAGTAACTGTTTTAATGTGACTGTTGAAACTCAGGTCAGAGTCCATGACTACACCTAGATTTCTGGCTTTATCTGTTGGTTTGAACATTGCAGACTGAAGCTCAGCGCTAACTTTTAAACGTTCTGCCTTGGCTCCAAAGACCATTACCTCAGTTTTATCTTTGTTTAATTGGAGAAAGTTCTGACACATCCAGTCATTGATTTGTTCAATGCACTTACTCAGTGTTTGAATTGGAGTATAGTCTCCTGGTGAAATTGTTACGTAAATGTGTGTGTCATCTGCATAGCTATGGTAACTTATTTTGTTGTTCTTCATTATCTGAGCCAGTGGTAGCATGTAGATGTTAAAGAGAAGAGGCCCCAAGATGGAGCCTTGAGGAACACCACATGTCATATTTGTCAACTCAGATGTGTATTTACCTATAGAAACAAAGTTGTTTCTATCCTTTAAGTAGGATTTAAACCAATTTAGAACTGTTTCCGAAAGTCCCACCCAGTTTTCCAGTCGGTCTAGTAATATGCTGTGGTCAACAGTGTCAAACGCAGCACTGAGATCTAATAATACTAACACTGAAGTTCTGCCACTGTCTGTGTTTAAGTGGATGTCATTGAAGACCTTTACAAGAGCAGTCTCGGTGCTGTGGTTTGGACGAAAGCCTGACTGGAACACATCGAAACAACTATTTTTAAATGCAAGAAATTACTCAACTGTTGAAAAACAACTTTTTCAATGATTTTACCTAGAAATGGCAGGTTTGATATGGGCCTGTAATTGTTCATTACTGAAGCATCTAGATTATTCTTTTTTTAAGAGCGGTTTAATGACTGCAGTTTTCAGGGCCTGTGGAAAAATACCTGAGTGAAGAGATTTGTTTACTATATGAAGTAGATCTGAGGCCATGCAAGGCAAAACATCTTTGAAAAATCCTGTTGGAATAATATCAAGGCAGCAGGAGGAGGACTTCAGAAGTTGTATAATGTCCTCTAGGTTTTTATCATTAATCTGATGGAATTGTGTCATGATGTCTGAATTGATGTTAAGTGGACACAGAGACAACACATTTGCTGTTCCTGATGCAGAGGCACTGACTGCTTGTCTGATTTTCTGAATTTTGTCAGTGAAAAAGGAGGCAAAATCATTGCACGCCCTGGTGGTTAGAAATTCAGAGGCTACTGACACTGGGGGGTTAGTTAGTCTGTCGACGGTAGCAAACAAGGCACGTGCGTTGTTTTTGTTTTTGGTAATGATGTCAGAGAAGAATGATTGTCGTGCGTTTTTCAATTCCAAATTATAAAGGCCAAGTCTCTCTTTATAAATTTCAAAGTGAACCTGGAGATTTGTTTTTCGCCACCTGCGTTCAGCTTTTCGACATTCTCTTTTTTCTGTTTTAACGGTCATGGCCTTTCTCCATGGAGATATTTTCTTCCCAGTCACTTCCTTTACCTTAATTGGAGCAATGGCATCTATAACATTTTTAATTTTTGAATTAAAATGATCTACTAGCTCATCTACTGAGATGTTAGCAGGGGCAAGTGTGGAAGAAAAATTCTGAGTAAACATTTCCCTAGTATTTTCAGTTAAATATCGCTTTGTGGTTACCTCTTTTTGAACACTTGTGTGAACAGAAATAGAGCTCTCAAAGAAAACACAGGAATGGTCAGAGAGCGCAACATCAGTCACCACAACCTTAGAGATATTCAGACCCTTTGAGATAATTAAGTCCAGAGTGTGCCCCTTATTGTGCGTGGGCTCCGTCACATGCTGAGTCAGTCCATAGCTATCAAGAACACAAAACAGTTCTTTAGCCCCTCTGTCCTGGGGGTTGTCAACATGGATGTTAAAATCACCAACAATGACTAGACGGTCAAAGTCAATACACACTATAGACAGCAGTTCAGTAAAGTCATCAAAAAAGCTTGCACAGTATTTGGGTGGCCTATAGATATTTAGGAACAGAGCTCGAGAGGAGCATTTCAGCTGAAGGGCCACATATTCAAAAGAATCAAAGTTTCCATACGATGTCTTCCTGCATTGAAGGGAATCATTGAACAGAATAGCAACTCCACCCCCTTTCTAATGCATTCTTTCCTGACTCATAAAACTAAAGTTGGGAGGGGTTGATTCAATAAGAACAGCTGCACTGTTATTTTGTTCAATCCAAGTTTCTGTTAAAAACATAAAATCAAGATTGTGCTCAGTGATAAAATCATTGATTAAAAATGTTTTTCCTGCCAAAGACCTGACATTTAATAAAGCTAGTATAAGTTTGTTAAACACACTATCAGTCATGTTTTTTGTAACAAGCTGTGGCTGACATGGAATCACTGCTAAATTAGATAAACTCACACAAACGTTTGAGCGCTTCCTGTATCTAAGATGATTTACCGCTCTTAATCTATTTCCTATCAACACAGATATCGGCAAAGCTACTGGCAGGCAGGGCCCCGGCATGTCCTGGAAAGAGTTGAGAGTGCCATACGCCCTTGAGCCTGGACCCAGCAGATATCAGTTTGCAGATTGTTTTGGATGATTGTGGTAGGCATGGTGATGAAGCCGGGGGAGATGGTGCGCGTCTCTGCAGTGATTTTGGTGGGCGTCGTTGAGGGGCGGGGGTAAAGGACATGCTGCCAGCCCTGCGCATCGCCTTAGTTTGGTCTTTGAAATCCAGGAAGGAATCGGTGCCAGCCCTCTGTATCTCCTTCATGTGTTCAACGATCTCCAGGATGGTGGGCGTGGGTGAAAGGGTGAACGGAGTATCCTCAAAGGCGTTGACAGGGGGGGGGGGGGTGACGGGCGGTGGGGACTCCTCCGTGTGTTTCATAGGTCTCCCATAATCAGAACATTCCTCAGGCGGGTGCAGTGATACTTCTTCAGGGTTTTCTGCACGATGTGTTGTGTCTATCTCCTATTTTGATTCCTCTTGCCGCTTGTCCTTGGCAGAGGGAACAGATTGATGACGCAGGCAGTTGAATATGTTAGAGATAAACAATTTCACTCCTGACTTGTTCAGGCAAACTCCATTTGCCTTGAAAAGATGTCTGCGATCCCAGAAAAAGTTAAAATTGTCAATAAAATGCACAGAATGGTCAGTACAGGCAGTTGAAAGCCAGGTGTTCAGTGCAAACAATCTGCTGAATCTCTCCACTCCTCTTCTGACTGGCGGTAGAGGGCCACTGATGAACACCTCTGCATTTAGAGAGCTGGCAGTTTCCAACAGACATTTAAAGTCTTTTTTCAGCACTTCTGACTCTTGTTTCACAACATCATTTGTTCCAATGTGCAGTACCACATTCTTCACAGTCGGATGTTCAGCCCCAATATGCAGGATCTTCTCAGCCAAGTCAGAGACCGTATTCTTGGGAAAACAGAGTACTTTGATGTTGTTCTTACTACACAGACCTTTTACATCTCTTACAGCAGAGTCACCCACAATCAGAGTTTCAGGCCCAGTCGTTAGCTTTCCCTCTAGTCTTTTACTTTTGGAGTAGCTATTGGTCCTTACCCTGCTGTGTGAAGAGGACGGGTTATCCAGGTCATCAGAAAGGGATCTCCGGTTCTCGGTCAGCGGAGCGTATCTGTTCTGGATTGGCACACTTGGTGGTTTAGGAGGATTTTTTGTAATTCTCCCTTTAGCAGCTGTCCACTGCTGTTTAGGGGTTGAAGAGGCGCTCTTCCTGGGTGATAACAATGCAGGCCAGCCGGTCGCATCACATATTTCTGAGTGTTGGGCTCTGCCTGTTATCCGTCCTCCCAAATCCCATGGAAATGATTTACTCTTCGGCTTTGCACCCAGAGAGTTCCAGGGAGGACTACCACTTGTAGATTTATTACCCGGTACACAGCCCTCCTGTTCCTTGGAATCCTTGTAGCTGCTAACTAGCTGTGAGTTAGCATACCCTTTTCCACTATTTTGCAACACTGGTAAAGTGGTGTCATTCCCACAACATAGTCCATTCACTTCCACGTTAACTTCCAACCGTTGCATTTTCATTTCCAGCACAACTATCTTCTGTAGAAGTTTGTGGAAGTCATCTGTAGAGAACGGAGGCATTTTTCTACCAACTAGCTTAAGCTAAATAGCATGCAGTAGCCTACCAGGCTTTAGCTGTTGCTAGGCCACGCTACTGTAAGACTGGGGTCGTCGTAAAAATGTTGAAATATGGCTGAAAACCTCCGTCTATTTACGAAGATGAACTGTCCCAGTGATAGGTTAATGTCCAGGAGCCGCTGCTCGAAGTTTTCAGAGAATAAGAATAGGAAAATCAGCATAAAAAGTAAGCAGAGGCAGGAGCAAGCAGAAAAGCGTCTGCACTGTAAGAAAGATAAGCAGCAGTCATATATACTGCATAAAGCAAACTATATACTTTGTTTGATCTAAAATATTGATGTTTCTACAACACCCAGTTGTCTTTGTGTATTTTGTGAATGAAGTGCCATCTCATGGTTAAATCCTGTAATTGAACAAATGGGGAAATTGGGCAACGCCCTCTAGCAATTTGGCAACACCCCCAGCCACTGGCATCCGCTGGGCTTTTGACTGGGACACACCCATTTGAGTCTGATCTGGGGTGCTACATCTGTTTGGTAATTTTCAACAGTTCCATGTTCCAAACAGTGGATAGAACCATATGTTTTAAACTGTCTGTACAACATCCACAGGCCTATTTTGCAAGACATGGTAACATATTTTATATCACTATTACATTTCCCCCGTAGTTATTTACATTAAGTAATACTTTTTTTCATTCCACGTTTGCTGTAATTGTTGTTTAATGAAGCAATGCTAATGCTATCTTTGCTTAATCCAAAAGACATATTCAGAAACAAAAGAGACACTTTTAAGTTAAATGAACACAAAATTGTGCATTTTGGACCTTCTTTTTCAGTAGTATTAAAGAAAATATGTTATGGAAGCAGAAATCCCTAACCCTCAAAAATGACCAGCGCAAGAAAAAAAATGAAACATTCTGTTTATTAAATGTTCTACTGAAACTAAAAAGAAATACAACTTAAAGAGAATATTTTGCCTTAGGAGGAACAAACATACTATCTCTACTTAAGTTGTGTCAGATATATTGTGATCATATTGAAACATGGACCCTGTATTACAAATCAATGTCACAATTCACATGTTATGTCACGTTTGTAGTTTTGTCTGTGTTGGTGTTTTTCTTGTCTTTGGGTTTCCTGTCTTATTGTGTTAAGTGTTCACTCCCGTTTCCTGCCTGTCTGCTTTCTGTCTGTTTCCCTCCCTGATTACCCGATTGTGTTCACCTGTTGTCCTTGTGTTTCTCCTCCCCTGCCCGGCTGTTTCTCGTTGTCATGATTACCCCTTCTTGTATTTAGTCTTGTCTCTTTCTGTGTTCAGTGTTGGGTCATTGTTTGTTGGTGACTGAGTTCACCGGTGAGTGTTCCGTTTTTGGCCTTATCTTTGAATTAAAGGGTTTCTCAAAAGTTATCTGCATTTGGGTCCTGCTTCCTTCACTCGACCGTGACAGAATGACCCAACCCGAAATGGACCCAGCAGACGATCCTTTTGAGGTGGAGCTGCAACATTTCTCTTTTCCTTTGAGATGTTGCCACGATTGGTGGAAGGAAGCGTCCAGTGTTCGGCTGAAGGAGGCCGCTCTGGTAGAGGCGCACCAGTTGGCGATGGAGAAGCCTGACTTGGTGAAATACTTGCCTGACTGGATGTTGGACTTCCTCTGGAGGTGTGATTTCCGGCCTGCTGATTGCAGACGTCTCGGAGTGGTCCGTCTGGGGTCAACCCATGCTTCTGTCCCAGTTCCTGCTCCTGTTCTGGAGTCATGTGCTGGAACTCGTCAGGCTTATGGAGGCCCACGGAGTATTCAGGCGGCTGCTAAGAGGAGTCGTCGCAAGGCCAGACAAGGAGCACGGGCCCCACCAGCCATGGTTCCAGTCCCAGTACAGGCCCCAGCAGCCATGGTTCCAGTCCCAGTACAGGCCCCAGCAGCCATGGTTCCAGCCCCAGTACAGGCTCCCGCAGCCATGTTTCCGGCTCCAAGAGCGCCCTATACAGTCATGTTTCCGACTTCAGAGCTGGATCTTATAGACAGGATTCTGGCTTCAACAGCCATGATTCTGGCTTCAATTCCGGTCCCTGCAGCCATGGTTTCAGCCCCAGTTCCCTCCTCTGGTTCCTCCTCGAGTCCCCTCTTTGGTTTCCCTCTCGAGTTCCCTCTCGAGTTCCCTTCTCTAGTTACTCATCTAGTCCCTACTCTAGTCTCTCCTCTAGTCCCCTCTTTAGTCTCTGTTCGAGTCCCCTCTCTGTTTCCATCTCAAGTTCCCTCTCCAGTTCCCCCTCGAGTCCCCTCTCGAGTTCCCTCCTTTAGTCCCTCCTTTAGGCCCTCCTCGAGTCCCCCCTCTAGTTCCCCTCTCGAGTTCCCTTCTCTAGTTACTCCTCTAGTCTCTCCTCTAGTCCCCTCTGTAGTCCCTTCTCGAGTCCCCTCTCTGTTTCCATCTCCAGTTCCCTCTCGAGTTCCCTCCTTTAGTCCCTCCTTTAGTCCCTCCTCTAGTCCCTCCTCGAGTCCCCTCTCTAGTTTCCCTGTCGAGTTCCCTCTCGAGTTCCCTTCTCTAGTTACTCATCTAGTCCCTCCTCGAGTCTCTCCTCTAGTCCCCTCTTTAGTCTCTGTTCGAGTCCCCTCTCTGTTTCCATCTCAAGTTCCCTCTCCAGTTCCCACTCGAGTCCCCTCTCGAGTTCCCTCCTTTAGTCCCTCCTTTAGGCCCTCTTCTAGTCCCTCCTCTAGTTCCCCTCTCTGGTCCCTCCTCGAGTCCCCTCTCTAGTTCCCCTCTCAAGTCCCCTCTCGTGTTCCCTTCTCTAGTCCCCTCTGGAGTCCCCTCTCCAGTCTCCTCTCGAGTCACCTCTCAAGTCTCCGCTCGAGTTCCCTCTCCATTCCCAATTCAAGCCCCTACGCAAGTGTGGTTGGAGGTCCCGCAGAATACTCTCCTGCCGGGGGTCCTGCCAACTCTGTGTCCTGTGCCGTTGGAGGTCCCGCCGTCTACTCCCCTGCCGGGGGTCCTGCCAACCCTGTGTCCTATCCCGTTGGAGGTCCCGCAGAATACTCTTCTGCCGGGGGTCCTGCCAGCCCTGTGTCCTGTGCCGTTGGAGGTCCCGCAGAATACTCTCCTGCCGGGGGTCCTGCCAACCCTATGTCCTGTCCCGTTGGAGGTCCCGCAGAATACTCTTCTGCCGGGGGTCCTGCCAGCCCTGTGTCCTGTGCCGTTGGAGGCCCCGCCGATTACTCTCCTGCCGGGGGTCCTGCCAACCCTAGGTCCGGTCTCGTTGGAGGTCCCGCCGTCTGCTCCCCTGCCGGGGGTCCTGCCAGCTCTGTGTCCTGTGCCTTTGGAGGTCCCGCCGTCTACTCCCCTGCCGGGGGTCCTGCCAACCCTGTGTCCTGTGCCGTTGGAGGTCCCGCCGTCTACTCCCCTGCCGGGGGTCCTGCCAACCCTATGTCCTGTCCCGTTGGAGGTCCCGCAGAATACTCTTCTGCCGGGGGTCCTGCCAGCCCTGTGTCCTGTGCCGTTGGAGGCCCCGCCGATTAATCTCCTGCCGGGGGTCCTGCCAACCCTAGGTCCGGTCTCGTTGGAGGTCCCGCCGTCTGCTCCCCTGCCGGGGGTCCTGCCAGCTCTGTGTCCTGTGCCGTTGGAGGTCCCGCCGTCTACTCCCCTGCCGGGGGTCCTGCCAACCCTTTCTCCTGTCCCGTTGGAGGTCCCGCAGAATACTCTTCTGCCGGGGGTCCTGCCAACCCTATATCCCGTGCCGTTGGAGGTTCTACCGGGGACCCTGCCAGCCCCATGTCCATCACCGGTCTCGCCGGGGTTCCTGCCAACTCCTGGTCCTTTTCCGTGGGGGATCCTGCCGAAGCCTGTCCGACCGGCGCCGGTTTCTGTCCGGCCGACACCGGGTCCTGCCCGATCTCCGGAGCTGTCCCATCAGCGCTTTCCTGCCCGGCCTCCTGATCCTGTCCGGTCGACACCGGTTCGAGCCCGGCCCCCTGAGAGCCGCGGTCTTCGCCCTCGAGCCGGGCCCCCTGAGAGCCGCGGTCTTCGCCCTCGAGCCCGGCCCCCCTGAGAGCTGCGGTCTTCGCCCTCGGGCCCGGCCCCCTGACTCTTCCTGCCGTTGCCTTCGCCCTCGGACCCGGCCCCCTGACTCTTCCTGCCGCTGCCTTCGGTCCTCCATGGTCCCCACCTTGGACTCTGTTTTGACCCCGGGCCGTCCGCCCGAATCCCCCTTTTTGGACTGTACTTTGCCGTCCACCCGAGACCCCTTCCTGGTCCTCCGCTGTGTTCCTGGGCCCAAGACCCGTCCTCCGGACCCCCTCCGCCCACCCTGCTTGGGGTTTTGGACTTTTGTGTTTTTTTTTTTTTTTAGGGACGTCTGAAATCCGTCCCTTGAGGGGGGGGGTTCTGTCACAATTCACATGTTATGTCACGTTTGTAGTTTTGTCTGTGTTGGTGTTTTTTTTGTCTTTGGGTTTCCTGTCTTATTGTGTTCACCCCCGTTTCCTGCCTGTCTGCTTTCTGTCTGTTTCCCTCCCTGATTACCCGATTGTGTTCACCTGTTGTCCTTGTGTTTCTCCTCCCCTGCCCGGCTGTTTCTCGTTGTCATGATTACCCCTTCTTGTATTTAGTCTTGTCTCTTTCTGTGTTCAGTGTTGGGTCATTGTTTGTTAGTGACTGAGTTCACCGGTGAGTGTTCCGTTTTTGGCCTTATCTTTGAATTAAAGGGTTTCTCAAAAGTTATCTGCATTTGGGTCCTGCTTCCTTCACTCGACCGTGACAATCAAGCTATGATGATAACTGTGTCACTGCTCCCCTTGTTCCCTTGTTTTGGAAGCAACATGACCTTCAATGGAGGTTTTGTTGCAGCTTTAGACAAAGTAATAAAAGAGTGATTTTTCAGATATAGAAGGGAGGATTAGTCCATATTTGACATTTACAGAAGGTCAGTGTTTCTGAACATTACAAGTAAAAATGAACAGCATTATGCGCCTACCGATCAACCTAGACAGCAAATCCTCAACAAGTTGAAATACTCAAACAAGCGTTCTTCAATTGGGTTGTCTCTAAATCGTTTTTAACCTGTTCTCTACACCCCCCCCCCCCGAAAAACGCATCATCTGCAGGAAACGGCGTCTGAGGGCATCTTACATTTCAATAAACTATGAATGTTTTATATCCATGTAACGCAGAGCTGCCAACCTTTGAGTTCAGCTTAGAGTGATTTTTTTTTTGGTGAACCGAAAAAAGAAACGTTCATGTGTACAGTGTTACAAACAGTGCTTGAATTGGGCTGGTACTCACCGGTACGCAGTACCGGCATTTCTTACTGAGTGCTGGCAGCGTCTATCGTGTTTCCAACCCAGTTTAGATGTAACCACCCCCACTTCCGTATTACGCAAGGATCGACGTAGCTCTACGCGATAGCGTCATAGACTTCATCTTCGGCAGTTATAGCGGGTCGCGTTAAAGCAGGATATTGAATAGTTGTTTTTTGTCTTTCCAAAGGATTTGTTGACTGAAAGTAAACGATCCTATAATCAAAGCCATATCGAAGAGTCCTGAGATTGTATTACTGGTTTTTTATCATCTATAAATAGCCTGTGTATCCTCAAATGTTGTTTTCAGGACAAACAAAAGACGTTTTAAATACCTATATCTATATAGTGCAGAATATTGAATATAACCTTGACTATTACTGTGTACTTCATTTACCTGACAGCATTATTTAATGATACCTAGATATATACAGATGTTTGCTAATGTATCCCTCTTATATCCATCAGGAATTAATATTCAATCAATCAATCAATCAATGTTTATTTATATAGCCCAATATCACAAATGTTACATTTGTCTCAGTGGTCTTCACAGTGTGTACAGAATATCAGTATGACAATACGACACCCTCTGTCCTTAGACCCTCACATCGTACAAGGAAAAACTTCCAAAGAAAACCCAGTGTAAAGGGAAAAATGGGAGAAACCTCAGGGAGAGCAACAGAGGAGGGATCCCTCTCCCAGGACGGACAGACGTGCAATAGATGCCGTGTGTAAATTGAAAAGATAATACATTTGCAACATAGGTAGTCCAAATGTTTGGAAATGCATGTGTGTATAATAGGAAGATGAATCCACGAGGATATCCATCCAGGACCGATGATCCAGGACCACAGCCACGACTCGCGATCCAGGACACAGGACCGCAGGATCATCCATGACTCCGGATCCCAGCGTATATAGACACCAAAAAGAAAGACATTTGGGGAAGCTGGATTAATCGGAACATGAGAGGACACAGGTATAGACAGAGAGAAGGAAGAAGTAAGATGTCCCCCGACAAACTAAGCCTATATCAGCAAAACTAGGGGCTGAATCTAATCAGCCCTAACTATAAGCTTTATCAAAAAGGAAGGTCTCAAGCGCACTCTTAAAAATGGATAGGGTGTCTGCCGCCCGAACACAAACTGGAAGCTGATTCCACAAATGTGGAGCTTGATAAGACAAGGCTCTGGCTCCCATTGTACTTTTAAAGATTCTAGGAACAACCAACAACCCTACATTCTTGGAACGCAATGCCCTAGTAGGACAGTAGGGTATAATGAGTTCTTTAAGGTAAGATGGCGCCTGCCCATTAAGGGCTTTGTAGGCGAGAAGAAGCATTTTAAATTATATCCTGTGTTCTATAGGGAGCCAGTGTAAGGCAGCCAGAACAGGAGTAATGTGGTCCCTTTTCCTAACTCTGGTTAGTACACGAGCCGCAGCATTTTGAATCAGCTGAAGTGACTTGACTGACTTCTTGGTACTCCCTGATAATAAAGAGTTACAATAATCCAGCCTAGAAGTAACAAATGCATGGACTAGTTTCTCTGCATCGTTTTGAGGCAAGATATGCCTGATTTTTGCAATGTTACGTAGATGGAAGTAGGCGGTCCTTGAAATTGATTTTATGTGGGCGTTAAAGGATAGATCCTGATCAAATATAACACCAAGATTCCTTACAGTCTCACTGGAGGCCAAAGTAATGCCATCCATAGTTAGTATATCTTTAGATAATTTGTTTCGTAGATTCTTCGGGCCAAGTACAATAACTTCAGTTTTGGTCGTGTTTAACATCAAAAAGTTTAAGGACATCCACGTTTTTAAGTCCTTAAGGCAGTCTTGAATTTTATTTAGATGATTAATTTCATCAGGCTTGATTGATAAATATAGTTGAGTATCATCCGCATAACAATGAAAGTTTACAGAATGATTCCTTATAATATTGCCTAATGGAAGCCTATATAATGTGAACAAAATAGGTCCGAGCACTGAGCCCTGTGGCACTCCATGGCTAACTTTGGTTTGCGTGGAAGATTCATCGTTAACACGTACAAACTGAGAGCGTTCAGATAGATAGGACCTAAACCAGCCTAAAGCAGTTCCCTGTATGCCAACTAAGTGCTCTAGTCTTTGCAATAGGATATCATGGTCGATAGTATCAAATGCAGCACTGAGATCGAGCAAAACAAGAATAGAGACAAGTCCCTTGTCTGAGGCTATTAGAATGTCATTTGTGACTTTAACCAGAGCTGTCTCTGTGCTATGATGTGTTCTAAAGCCAGACTGAAAATCTTCAAATAAATCATTGTTTTTTAAGTAATCACACAACTGTTTTGCGACCGCTTTCTCAAGAATTTTTGAGAGGAACGGAAGATTAGAAATAGGTCTATAGTTGGCTAAAACCTCTGGATCGAGGTTGTGCTTTTTAAGAAGCGGTTTTATCACTGCTACTTTGAATGATTGTGGAACATAGCCTGATAATAAAGACATATTCATAATATTTAATAAAGAAGTGCTAATTAATGGAAAAACTTCCTTCAACAGCTTAGTTGGAATTGGGTCTAACATGCACGTTGATGGTTTAGAAGAGAGAATCATTGAATGTAATTGTTCAAGGTTTATGGCTGAAAAGCATTCTAGTTTACTATCTAGTGTAATATTAGAACTTACGTTTCCGGGAGCTGTTGATAACACTATACTGGTCAAAGACAAGAGGTCATTAATTTTGTTTCTAAGAGTAACAATTTTATCGTTAAAAAAGCACATAAAATCATTACTACTGAGTGCTATGGGAATAGAAGGCTCAATGGAGCTGTGGCTCTCTGTCAGCCTGGCTACAGTGCTGAAAAGAAATCTTGCATTATTCTTATTCTCATCTATTAATGAAGAGTAGTAGGCTGCTCTCGCTTTACGCAGTGCTTTCTTATATTCATTAAGAGTAATATGCCAAATTAAACGAGATTCTTCAAGTTTAGTGGAACGCCATATCCTTTCAAGTTGTCTAGACTTTTGCTTTATTTTGCGGGTTTCGGCATTATGCCATGGAGCTAATCTATGTTGTTTTATTTTCTTCTTTTTCAAAGGAGCAACAGAGTCTAATTTTATTCGCAGCACATCTATAGCACTATCAACAACATAATCAATTTGGTAAATGATGAATTAACATTACCTCAGCACTGCATAAGTGTGGTTGTCAGTCATATTGACAAAGAAGCACTATTATATTGTATATTGTATATTATGCGGCGTTTAAAAGGACGGTATTTCGCTTGTCAGATTCAGATTTAGTGGGTGTGCCCCGTGAGGCAGTGATGTAACCATAGGGATGTAACGCCAGGTTGATGCTGTGACGTAACGCCGTGTCGATGCTTGCGTAATGCGGAAGTGGGATCTAAACTGGGTTGAAAAAACGATAGACGCGTACCGGCAAGGTACCGTTACTCAGTAAAATGCCGGTGTTACCGAACAAATTGTGGCCCGGACAACTGGTGATATTCTATTATTTTCGACTGATGTACTGGGGCGTGTACCTTGAGGACCCATTGTTGACTCACCGGGAAAGAAACATCTTGATCGCTTCACGTGTTGTTTAAATTCATCTTTTGGTATATCTGACTGAATAGGACGACTTTGATGCAGGTTCAGTACGCGTATGTGAGGTTGTGGGTGAGAAGCTGATATCGTGAAACTTACAGTGACGACTAGAACATGACAAAGTAGGTGACTGTGGGGATGCCTGTGAAAAACATTGCGAACTTTAATAAATAATTTTAACAATATATTTGTGTCAGTTTCAGTTAAATCGTTCTTAATGTGATGTATAGTAGCTTTGATAGCTGTCCATACCTTCAGACTGCCTCTATGTGAAACACAAGTTGTTTACTCACAGCACCCCCGAAAGCAGCCTGGAGATGGCATGCTGTGATCTGCTCCGAATAAATGGTGATACAACTTCTCCAGCCATTCTCAAGCGATCAATGTTTTTATTAAATACCTGTATCCCTCTCATCACAACACAACTCTACACCGTGCATCAGATATGTGTCTTTATTACAATTGAATGTAAATTGTCAATTTGAAAATATAGCAACATAAAACGAACAACTATGCACTGGCTTGTTTGTGAAACAGTAGCCTACCATCGAAGATGTTTGCAGACTTCACATGTTATTGCTGTGAAAATAACAAATTGAATCCATAGAATACAGTTGTTCCATCATGACTTCTAGCTTATACGTGTAAGCAATTATGTCTACCTTCCCACTCTTGCAGCATTAACACCCAATGATATCAAATGTTTAACTGCCTAGGTTGCAACATTCACTTTTTGCTTCCCAAATGTCAGTTTAGTTTACATAAATGCACTTTTTGTTTTAACCTACATTACTGTTGTAGAAGGAAAAACAACAGTGAAAGTTATATTTCAGAAACAACTTTATTGGAAACGTTTTTTCAACATTCAAACATTTATTGTCATTACATGACATTGCATTTAGCTGACGCTTTTATCCAAAGCGACTTACAATAAGTGCATTCGACCAAGAAGATACAAACGTGAAGAGAACAGAATCCAGATCCTAGATGGCCAATTACAATGATTGCAGATTGCTTTCTGCTCACATTTAAGAAGTGAAACATGTCTGTGCACTGCACACACACAGAATTCAGGGTTTTATATGTTGTTAGTGTAAACCAAAATTAAATATGTATATATTAATAAGTATGGGTATATTTATATATATATATATATATACACAATAACTATTGTACCGTATATTCATTCTGGATTTACTTTTCTGTGGTTTACCGGATTAGCCATGGAATATTGTTTTAACATATAACATACATGAAATAACACATGTTTTCATGTATGTTATAAGTTATTTTTTTCTGCACAGTGTAGAGTTGTGTTGTGATGAGAGGGATACAGGTATTTAATAAAAACATTGATCGCTTGAGAATGGCTGGAGAAGTTGCCATCTCCAGGCTGCTTTCGGGCTGTGAGTAAACCACTTGTGTTTCACATAGAGGCGGTCTGAAGGTATGGACAGCTATCAAAGCTACTATACATCACATTAAGAACGATGTACAACTGAAACTCTGACAAAAATATATTGTTAAAATGATTTATTAAAGTTCGCAATGTTTTGCACAGGCATCCCCACAGTCACCTACTTTGTCATGTTCTTCACTGTAAGCTTCACGATATCAGCTTCTCACCCACAACCTCACATACGCGTACTGAACGTGCATCAAAGTCGTCCTATTCAGTCAGATATACCAAAAGATGAATTTGAACAACACGCGAAGCGATCGAGATGTTTCTTTCCCGGTGAGTCAACAATGGGTCCTATACACGCCCCAATACATCTGTCGAAAATAATAGAATATCACCAGTTGTTCGGGCCACAATTTGTTCAGTAACACCGGTACTCAGCCGCCGGCGGCACGCCATGACGGCCTGGACTGGCCATCGGGAGGACCGGGAGGTTTTCCGATGGCCTGGCCTGTTAAGTGGCCTGCTGGCCTGAGGATTTTTTTGTCATACATATGTATTGTGAACGCAACGCTGCGCAAATGTGGGTCTGACTCTGCCTCACTGGCTGTTTACATGATGTGGCCTGCCGACATGGCCACTTTCATACAGATCATACTAATGACCTCGATTGGTCTCTGTGTGTCATTCAAGCTCGGGAGGGTGTGTGTTAGTGTATGTGTGGCGCGAGCGAGCGAGAAAGAGCGCGCACCGGTTACGTGTATTGTTGTTAGCATCTGGTGCTAGCTAGCTGCGCTAACGGATATAAGGTAAGGTGACCAGATTTTCAAAATTAAAACCGGGGACATTTTGAGTTTTGCGGTCAATATATCATTAACATATCCAATGTTCTTCACTGTTAAAGAAAAAAGGGGGACAATTCTGGTTTAATGTAATTCGAACATTTGAACTGTTGGATACAAACAGAAGGACGATAGCTCATATATGAGACTTCAAAGGTCTTTTATTTTGAAACTCTACATCAGATTGTCCTGATTCTCTCTGAGTGACTAGATGGTGCTAGATGATGCTATTACTCTGAAGTGAAATAAGTCTTTGATAATTTGACAGTTTTTTATTTATTCTTGTTCAAAAACAGAAGGCAGTGAAATAAGTATTTTATTGAAGTGAAATAAGTATATTATTGAATTTGAATGACTCTTTGATTATGGACGGTTTCCATTAAATAATAATCTAAATATAGATGGACAATAGATCTAATTTGAGATTTTAAACAGCATACATTTCAATTGTGCTTCAGAAAGTAATGTTATTTTAGGATTGTTGTGAGATGGTGTCAACATCAATTGAAATTAGTCACCCAGTGGAAATGTCAGATATGTCTTCATAACTGCATACTTACATTTTACATTCACTCAGTTATAATGTGGTAGTTATACGTAGTTTGTTTTAAATTATTATTGACCACTTTATATAGTACATATTTCTTAATTTATGCTCCAGTATGAATATGTTTGGTGTGTTTTTTAGGTATATTTTTTATTTAACTCTGTCTCAACACGGGACCCAGCACTGCGCGGGCCACACTTGGAGCAGAGACATCTAGCCTGTAAAAGCGGACAAAAGTGAGCGGCGAGGACCAGCTCGCTGCTGCACAGATGTCTTGGATGGAAACACCCTTGAACAAAGCCCAGGATGTAGCCAGTCCACGAGTAGAATGAGCACGCAGGCCCGTTGGTGCCTGCAAACCCTGACTCGTATAAGCCAGAGCAATCGCTTCCACAATCCAGTGGGAGAGCCGTTGCCTGGTGACGGGCTTGCCCTTCTGAGGGTTAGCCCAGGATATAAAGAGTTGGTCATTACATTAAATTACATTACATTGCATTTAGCTGACGCTTTTATCCAAAGCGACTTACAATAAGTACATTCGACCAGGAAGACACAACCTTGAAGAAAACAGAATCATATAAGTACATCAGGTTTCATAGAGCCAAGTATTTCAAGTGCTACTCAACTGGCTATAGATAAGCCAGTCCTTTATTAGTATATAAGTGCTCTGTTAGCAGTTCTTTGTTAGTAATTCTATTGCTCGAGGTGGAGTCGAAAGAGATGAGTTTTCAGTCTGCGCCGGAAGGTGTGTAAGCTTTCTGCCGTCCTGATGTCAATGGGGAGCTCATTCCACCATTTTGGAGCCAGAATAGCAAACCCACGTGTTTTTGCTGATGGGAACTTGGGTCCCCCTCGCAGCGAGGGTGCAGCGAGTCGTTTGGCTGATGCAGAGTGTAGAGCACGCGCTGGGGTGTACAGTTTAACCATGTCCTGGATGTAGGAAGGGCCAGATCCATTCGCAGCATGGTACGCAAGTACCAGTGTCTTGAAGTGAATTCTATCAGTTACTGGAAGCCAATGAAGGGAGCGGAGGAGCGGCGTGGTGTGGGAAAATTTCGGAAGGTTGAAGACCAGACGAGCCGCTGCATTCTGAATGAGCTGCAGAGGTCGGATGGCACATGCAGATAGACCAGCCAGGAGGGAGTTGCAGTAGTCTAGGCGTGAGGTGACGAGAGCCTGGACCAGAACCTGCGTCGCTTTCTGGGTCAGCTGGGGACGTATCTTCCTGATGTTGTAAAGCGTGTATCTGCAGCAGCGGGTTGTAGCAGCGATGTTTGTAGAGAAGGACAGGTTGTTATCTAGGATCACACCCAGATTCCTTGCAGTCTGGCTCGGGGAAACAACAGAGGTGCCGATGTTGATAGTCAGGTCAAGAGTGGGACAATATTCTCCCGGAAGGAAAAGCAGTTCAGTTTTGTCAAGGTTGAGCTTGAGATGATGAGCGGACATCCACTGAGAGATGTCAGCTAAACAAGCCGAGATGCGTGCGACGACCTGGGTCTCTGAGCGGGGAAAGGACAGAATTAATTGGGTGTCGTCAGCGTAGCAGTGGTATGAAAAACCATGCGGGCTAATGACAGATCCGAGCGAGTTTGTGTACAGGGAGAAGAGGAGGGGACCAAGAACAGAGCCCTGAGGGACCCCTGTAGTTAATTGACAAGGGTCGGACTCGGACCCTCTCCAAGTTACCCTGTAGGTACGGTCTTTGAGGTATGAGGTGAGGAGGGAAAGTGCAGAGCCTGAAACTCCAAGTTCTTGGAGAGTGCGAAGGAGGATCTGATGGTTCACCGTGTCGAATGCAGCAGACAGGTCCAACAGGATGATGACAGAGGAGAGAGAGGCTGCTTTAGCAGTGTGCCGTTCCTCAGTGACAGCAATGAGGGCAGTTTCTGTGGAGTGACCTGCCTTGAAACCAGACTGGTGCGGATCCAGAAGGTTGTTCTGATGGAGATAACAGGAGAGTTGTTTAAAGACAGCGCGTTCAAGTGTTTTAGACAGGAACGGGAGGAGAGAGACACGCCTGTAGTTCATAACATCAGACGGGTTGAGAGTGGGTTTCTTTAGGAGAGGGTTTACTCTTGCCTCCTTGAGACTGTTTGGAAAGTGACCAGAAGTTAGAGAAGTGTTGATGAAATGGGTGAGAAACGGTAGAATATCAGGAGCGATAGTCTGAAGGAGGTTTGAAGGGATAGGGTCCAGAGGACAGGTGGTAGGGCGGGCAGAGGTAATGAGGGTAAGAACCTCACTTGGTGAGAGAGGGGAAAAGGAGGTTAGTGTGCGGGTGGAAGGAGGGTCTGGTGACCCAGCGGTGAGTAAAGGTGAGTCAGAAAAAGAAGAGCGAATATCGTCAACCTTTTTTTCAAAGTGGTTAACAAAGTCGCTTGACAGAAGTGAGGAGGGGGGAGGGGCTTTGGGAGGGTCCAAGAGGGTGGAGAAGATGGAAAATAGTTTTTTAGGATTGGAATAGGAAGATTGGATCTTATCTTGAAAGAAAGTGCTTTTTGCCTGTGAGATCAAAGAAGAGAAAGAGGACAGGAGAGCCTGATAGGTTAGGAGGTCGTCGCGGTGTTTGGATTTCCACCGTTTTCGCTCTGCTGCCCTAAGGACGGTTCTATTAGCACGCAGTGCGTCATTTAGCCAGGGAGCAGGAGGGGACTGACGAGCCTGCCGAGATGTGAGAGGACAGAGAGAGTCCAGAGAGGATGAGAGAATAGAGAGGAGTTTCTGTAGCAGAGTTTGGAGGCAGGAGTTGGAACGAGTCAGAGGAACGGAGGGCTGAGAGCACCGATGAGGCAAAGGTAGAGGGAGAGAGGGAACGAAGGTTACGGCGGAAAGGTGCAGGATGAGAAGAGTTTAGTTTGTTATGTTTGGAAAGGGGTAGAGAGAATGAAATGAAGAAGTGATCGGATGTGTGGAGCGGGTTTACAGAGAGGTTAGAAGTAGCGCAGTTCCTTGAGAATATGAGATCAAGGACATTGCCAGCTTTATGAGTTGGTGGGGACGGAGACAGTGAGAAAGCAAAGGCGGTTAACAGAGATGTTAGTTCGTCTATCTTCCCCGTCTGGAGGTTGAAGTCTCCGAGAAGTACAGCGGGAGGGCCAGATTCAGGGATGTGTGGTAGGAGATTATCCAATTCCTCCAAGAAGTCCCCCAAGGCGCCTGGTGGACGGTAGAGAACAACAATGGTTAATTGTATAGGATGGGTTACTGTGACGGCATGGAATTCAAAGGTGGAAGGAGTGAAGTTAGGTAGCTTGAAGAGGGAGAAGCTCCATTTGGGAGAGAGCAGGAGACCAGTGCCCCCTCCTCTGCCAGTGGGTCTGGGTGTATGGGAGAAGGAATATGCTGTGGAGAGAGCTGCTGGGGTGGATGTGTTGAATGGAGTAATCCAGGTCTCAGTGAGAGCAAGGAAATCCAAGGACTGCAGGGAGGCATAGCCAGAGATGCAGTCAGCCTTAGGAACAGCTGACTGGCAGTTCCACAGGCCACCTGAAACTAGATGTTGGATGTCAGTGGAGCACGTGGGATAGACGAGAGCAGGCCGATTATAGCGATTAGGAGATACACTGGGCCAGTGATAATTGCGAGAAGACACATGAACAGGAATGGAGAAAATACACATGATTATAGCATGAGGGGCTAGAAAGCTAAAGAAAATAAAAATAAAACACCAGCGATACTTAGCTCAATCAAGGTAGGATTTGCCTCCTCTTTGCCACCCTCGTGACTCCCGCATTACAACGAAACTCTTTTGACCTGTCCATATAGATGCGTAAAGCACAAACTGGACACAGCAAATTCGGCCACTGTTCCTCAGAGAAACACAGCGGCGGAGGAAATGCCACAATGTCAATTGCGGTACATGAGCCAACCACCTTAGGTATAAAGGCAGGGTTGGGCTTCAGCAACACTCTTGTTTGTCCCGGGGCAAACTGAGTGCACGAAGGATGTACAGAGAGCGCATGAATGTCACTGACTCGCTTGGCAGATGCCAGAGCCAGTAACAGCACTGTCTTCAGTGACAGGTGTTTCATGTCAGCTTCTTCCAGGGGTTCAAATGGAGGTCGAGTGAGCCCATCTAAAACCACTGCCAAGTCCCATAAGGGCACCAGTGACCTGGAAACCGGGAGGAGCCTGCGAGCCCCTTTCATAAAACGGCAGACCAAAGGATGTTGGCTAGCCATCTTTCCCTAAAAGCCCACATGGCATGCAGCAATAGCAGCCAGGTACACTTTAATCGTAGAGAAAGCTCTGTGTTTATCAATTAAGTCCTGTAGAAATTATAAAATCACCCCGACAGGACATTGAAAAGAGATGTGTCCTCTTTGAAGGCACCACTCCTCAAACACCCTTCACTTACAGTCAAAGAGAGACCTGGTGGAGGAAGCTCTTGCACTCTGAATAGTGTGTATCACCTTCTGAGGGAGACCCACTGTATTTAGATTGTACCACTCACGGGCCAGGCCCACAGTGCCAAGCGCTCTGGGTGTGCGTGAAAGATCGCCCCCCCCGCCTGAGACAGTATGTCCCTGCGTAGCGGGAGCTGTGCGTGCGCGAGCGCATCCACGCCTAACGGTGCATTTAAATCGCGCATTGAAAAGAACAGCTGACATTGAGCATTTTCTTTTGATGCGAACAGATCTACCGCGGCTCAGCCGTAACGCACCCACAGCTGACTCACAATCATTGGATGTAGAGTCCAGATATAGAGTGCATATAGTGGTGCACCTCTGGACAGCAGATCCGCCCCGAGGTTCATCACTCCTGGTACGTGCGTCGCTCTCAGAGAGAGGAGACGTCCGCAGCTCCATAAGATCAGTTTGCGTGCCAGCATGTGTAACTGGAGAGAACGCAAACCAACCTGATCTCACCAGAATGTGTGACTCCACCACGACTCCTTAACACCACAATGCGTGGTAGACTCACGAACTTTGTTACATTTGCGTGTCGGCACCACGCAAACAAGCCCAATGTAAAGTGAATGAGGCTCCTTTGTCGTGGTGCACACACGCATTTCTACAACGTCCTTCAGGGAGCTTTTATTCTATAAAACGTTTTTTAAATCTACTTTATAGCTTGTAGTAACTCGCGGAAGGCTTCTTTTATTTTATTTGTATTCATAATAATTTTTATTTTTCGTCAGAATGTATTATGGTAAATTATTTACGATGTTTTGTTCTCAAAAAACAGTGCATTGTGTGTAATACAACTGGGATTTTTATTAAATTAGTTAGTTTTTAAGGAAGGCCAAAGCTTCAGCTGTGTCCAATAGATTGTTCCCTTTAGTTAACGTTTTTTAAAAGAACATTATATTCCTATTTGATCATGTCCCCTTTATTGTATTACGGAGAGCAATGTGAGCATCCATTCCCATTGGATAACGGAGGATTTTACACCCGGAAGTAAGTATTCCCCTTACTGTCGATTAATTTTACAGTGCCATCTGCACTACTCATCGACTCAAAAACACCAGATTATCCTTGTTAATTACACAACATTGATTGGTTTAAATTGTGTGCAATGCTTTTGTATTTTTCCCCTTCGATTCGGAGAAACAAATATGTGTTCAGTTTAGGATGGCCGAAGACACTACCCAGAATCCTCAGCTATCGTTTGGGACTCCACCATGTGCTTTGCTTGACAAACCCCGTGATTTGTCCTCAACCTCTGTGATTGGATGTTGGAGTGGCAGTGCGCGAAGTGTACGCTGAGCGACAAACAGCATTTTGAAATGGAATGAAACCCATCGACGCCACACTATTCAAAACAGGAATCGAACGTCTCCTACCCCCCCCCCCCCCTTAGGTCACAGGCTCCTCCAACAGTGCAACACAATAAAACAGATACACAGAAAAAATAGTGCAAGTCAATACAAAAAGAAAATTAGTAAAAAGTGAAATAGTGCAATAAGAGTCTATACAAGGGATTGGAATATGATATATTAAATAAATCATTTCTAAGTAGCAGCCAGATTAATGCTATGGATGTTATTTCAAAGTTCAGGTGTTTAATAGTTTTATGGCCTGTGGGATGAAACTGTCCCTGAGTCTGGTGGTTTTAGTCCGGATGTAAGATAAAATAAGATAAGATAAGATGGTACTTTATTGATCCCAATTTGGGACATTGTTGTTGTTGCAGCAGCATAAAAGGCATTTTACAATAAAACAAAACCACAAATAAACAAGAATAGAAAAAAAATAAATAGAAAATATAGGCTACGTGTTGAAATAAAAAATATACATGTAGATATTATATATGCAAATATACATATTCAAAAATATATGACAATGGAATATGGAATATCAAATATTGAACAGATTATATATGTGTACAATGTACAGCGATGTTGTATTAGAGAAACTATGGAACAGAGAGTTCTCTTCCAGCCAGAGGTGATTTATTGTACAGAGTTATTGCAGTGGGCAGGAATGTGTTCCTGTATGGGTCCTTGTGACAGCGGAGCTGCAGCAATCTGTTGGAGAAGGAGCTCCGTTGACTGTCCAGCTGCAGGTGGAGAGGATGGGTGGAGTTATCCATGATGGACAACAGCCTGTTCAGTGTCCTCCTCTCCAACACAGCTTCAAAGGGGTCCAGCTTGATGCCGATGACAGACCCAGCTTTCCTGATCACTTTATTGATCCTGCTGGTGTCACCGGCTCTGATGCTGCCCCCCCCCCCCCAGCAGACCGAAGCAAAGAAGAGTGCACTGGCCACAACAGACTAGAAGATCTCCAGCATCTTGCTGCACATGTGGGAGGATCTCAGCTTCCTCAGAAAATAGAGTCTGTTCGTCCCCTTCTTGTACACAGCGTCAGTATGAGGGCTTTCTTTAAGGTTAACCTGGTATTTTTACTCCACTACATTTATTTTAATTACTTTACAGATTCTGATTAATGATGTGAAATATAAACAACCCTTAAAGCAGACTTTAGTTACACCTGAGTAAAATTCAGGGAAGGTGATTGTCAAGTGCCAACAATCAGGAGAGATATTTGATTGGAGGACTGGCTTATCTAAAGCCAGTTGAGTAGCACTTGAAATGTTTTTGCTCTATGAAGCCTGATGTACTTTATGATTCTGTTTTCTTCAAGGTTGTATTTTGTTGGTCGAACGCACTTATTGTAAGTCGCTTTGGATAAAAGCGTCAGCTAAATGCAATGTAATGTAATGTAATGATTGTTGGTGCTTGAGAAGACTAAATATTTATCTGCAGATCCCTATAAAGTATATACATTACTCGTTATTCTCTACAAATTAATTAGTTAATTTAAAACTGTATATAATTGCTATTTTGGACATCCCTTTTCAAGATTTCAATATTACTCTAAACGTGTAATAACGTGCTTTAACCAGTAGGTGGTTTGGGTTAAAAAGCTGTCAAGTTTACAGTGTTAACAAAATAAAATATACTGCTGCTTCTGGTTTAGTTTACGACGGATATATTTAGTTATTGTTTTGATATTTGTAACACAAAAGCGATGGAAAAACCCCACAGCAACACAGAAAAGATAGTCTTAACATGAGTAGTTAATAAAAAACAATAATATCAAACAAATTATTACTACTAACTTTATTGTGAAATTAAAACAGAACGGTAAAAGAATAGTTTCCTGTCTATTTTGAGGCCAGATCTCTGTAGATAAAGAAAGAACTACGACAGATGTGTACTATTTACAATGCATTCATGTGATGACTTTCAAAGAGTAAAGCAAGCACTGCTGAATAAAATATGATTTATCTTTTACGAAACGTTTTTTTTCATATGGACTGCAGTTGGAGGTCAACCAATCACAGAGCTTGAGGCAACGCGGAACAATAGCTGAGGATTCTGGGTAGTGTAGTGTCTTCGGCCATCCTAAACTGAACAAATCTTTGTTTCTCCGAATCGAAGGGGAAAATTACAAAAGTATTGTACACAACTTAAACCAATCAATGTTGTGTAATCAACAAGGATAATCTGGTGTTTTTTAGTTGATGAGTGGTGCAGATATCACTGTGACATCAATCGACAGTAAGGATAATACTTACTTCCGGGGTAAAATTCTCCGTTATCCAATGGGAATGGATGCTCACATTGCTCTCCGTCATACAATAAAGGGGACATGATCAAATAGGAATATAATGTTCTTTTAAAAAACGTTAACTAAAGGGAACAATCTATTGGACACGGCTGAAGCTCTGGCCTTCCTTAAAAACTAACTAATTTAATAAAAATCACAGTTGTATTACACACAATGCACTGTTTTTTTAGAACAAAAAATCGTAACTAATGCAACATAATACATTCTGACGAAAAATAAAAATTATTATGAATACAAATAAAAGAAAAGAAGCCTCCCGCGAGTTACTACAAGCTATAAAGTATATTTTAATAACGTTTTATAGAATAAAAGCTCCCTGAAGGACGTTGTAGAAATGCGTGTGTGCACCACGACAAAGGAGCCTCATTCACTTTACATTGGGCTTGTTTGCGTGGTGCCGACATGCAAATGTAACAAAGTTCGTGAGTCCACCACGCATTGTGGTGTTAAGGAGTCGTGGTGGAGTCACGCATTCTGGTGAGATCAGGTTGAAACCCCCTTGGCGGTTTATATACGATATTGTGGTCGTATTGTCTGTCCTCACGAGGACATGATGTCCTCTGAGAAAAGGCAGAAAGCGGTTCAGGGTGAGGAACACCGCTAAAAGCTCCAGATAATTTATGTGTGACCGTTGGAGGTCTCTGCTCCAGAGACCCCTCACAGGACGACCTTCGTATATACTAGGGATGTGCATCTCCATCACTGAGGCCGATGCGCATCTCGATACGTTGCCAGGATACGATACATTAACGATACATTTGAAACACCAGGCGATGCGATACGATACGATTCACCCCTGTGGCGATACAGTTCGATACGATTCGATTCAACATTATGCGATTCGGTGCGATACGATGCGATTCAACTCGATGCAAAAATAATGATACTTCAATATGGTACGACAGAGGATTTTTGTTTTATTCCTTATATGCAGCAAATCATACATTAACAAAAAAGTGCTTTACATATTTGGTACTGCACATCCCATCATGCCGTTTATTTTTTTTCCTTTAAAAGCTCTCCAGAGTAGGCTACAGTACAATTGTATAACACCTCACAGTTAAACAATGTAAGGATGCATTGCTCATGATTAACAATGTGCAAATAACAGCTACCATGGTGCAATGCCCATACAGCTGCCAGCCTGATGTGCTGAACACTCATTCATAGGCTGACTCACCAGTGAGCAGAAAGCAGTGGGTTCTATAACAATAAAGAATACAAATAACCTTTCACAAACAGATATTTCATAACTGCTTACAGTGAGGAAGACATTTAAACTGTGATTGGCCGTCACAGGCTGCTGTAAACTAAACACCTCTCTCTGACAGAACACCTCACTGAGTGATTTAACTCATGTCTAACTTTCAGGTTTCTCTTTTCAGCCGCAGACCCCATGTCGCCTCTTTATGTGCGTCGCTAAGTTCCTCGTACTACTTGTGTACTTTAAAGTGGCTCGGCATCGTTAACAATTTGCGAGCGATTTTTCAAGTTGACCGTCTGTAGTATATAGTGCCGCGCACATATACCATCAGGACGTTACTGATGGCGTGCGGCTGCGGAGTGATACTGTGTGTATGTAAGCCCGCTTCTGGACGGATCTATGTATCATGGCTGTTACCTGTTAAAGGAATGGTATGCTCATGACACTCATTTTTTAAAAATTATCATCCGATAAAACAGACCAGTCTCTGCCAGTCTCTCTCTTTTTTTTTTTAATCCGATGACATTATCAGTGATTTTAAACTGATTATATACCGAAATAACATCAACACTGTGGGCGCCGCCATTTCCCGGACGTGACGTAATCCATGCGTTTGGTTTTCGAAGACACGTTGATCTCCATGTTATTTACTGTAGTTTCTCTATTCAAATATGCCTCACTGTATCGCGAAATATTGCCATAATTCGGATAGGAACAATCCACGGAATGCTCGGTTCCATCTGTTGCCAAAAGGTAAGCATAAGAAGTACATTCGGAGGCAGTGGCTAGCGAAATGTGGCCGGCCCGAACCGAGAGATTTACAAGCTCATGTATGCAGCGAACATTTCACATTTCCGGACGACTACTCTGAGAGTATGATCAAACATAACATGGGATTTAAAGAACAACCATTACTCAATGGAGATGCAGTACCATCGGTCTTTCTGGTGTCATCACCGACCAGGACACCAGTTCAGCCAGTTGAGAAATCGCCCTCTGCAAGTGTGAAGCGACGGAGGAGCAGAAGTAGTGCTCGGAGTAAGAATAAGGTATGTTATAGCGCATTTCCATTGCAGCGGCTAGCCCCGTTTTAACGTCCTTTAGCATCAGGCCAGGACAGTTTTTGGTGGCCTTTCCATATAGCGTAGTACCGGCTAGTGTGTATTTTACCCCAGTTTTTTCCGGCCCCATAAATTCGTGATTCTATGGCCAGGGACAACGAAGCTGAGTATGCTAAGCTAGAGAGGGAATCGCTAGCAAGGGTGGTACTACATGCATACATATAGTATCTTATATCATCTTCCCATTATACACACATGCATTTCCAAACATTTGGACTACCTATGTTGCAAATGTATTATCTTTTGAATTTACACACGGCATCTATTGCACGTCTGTCCGTCCTGGGAGAGGGATCCCTCCTCTGTTGCTCTCCCTGAGGTTTCTCCCATGTTCCCTTTAAACTGTGGGTTTTCTTCGGAAGTTTTTCCTTGTACGATGTGAGGGTCTGAGGACAGAGGGTGTCGTATTGTCATACTGATATGTATGGCTGAATTCCCCCATCCAATCTCTTCACATTGGTCAAAACTTGTTCCTCTGCTGACGAGTCCGAACTGAAATACTCCACCATATTTCCGTGTGTTGACAAAGTGAACGCATGGATGACGTCACGACCATCACGTGACTACTGAAAATGGCAAACATGGCGGCGGCCAGACGGAATATACAGGTCTTGATAAAAAAGAGCTATAAAATCATTATTTACCGGGGAATATCGCTGATTTCTTCAGGGTATGGTTTAAACATAACGTTTCACTAAATACTGAAGTTTTGATTAATTATCTAATGAGTGGACCATTCCTTTAAGTAATAAAGATACCTCATACAAAGGTCTACGGATACCTGATCACTCTCCATGACCTGCGGTCAACTATATAGCATAAAGGACTATTACACCGTCTTTCTTGAACAATCCGAAGTGTTGCCAAACGTTTGATTTGTAGGTATTTTTCGGTGAGCTGTGTTTCTCTTTCTCCTCAACTTCCGTGTGTGTTGATAACTGAGACTCTCGGCCTCCGTAGTGGCGAAGCAAATATCAAAGATCGTCTCTGCTGAGCGTTGACAAGATGAGGGGATTTTGAATCGTTTTTTTACCGATGCAAAGACGCTACGCAATCGATGCATCGCGAGTTCAACCCAAACTGTAGCCGATGTGCACTCTTTCAACCGGTGCACTCGCATCGTGAACGTTTATGCCGGTGCACCGATGCGAATCGGTGAATCTTAACATCTCTAGTATATACCCCCCCAGCCCGTCAGACATGCGTCTGTGGTGACCACCTTCCGCGATAGGACAGCACCCATAGGTATGCCCCGTACTAGAAAAGTCGGGTGTAGCCAGTGGCGCAGAGCCATTACGCATTTCATAGTGACCATCACTCTGGGTCCAATCTGAGGGCAGCTACCCAGCGCTGAAACTTCCTCATGTGTAAGCGTCCCAGTCGTACCACCAGAATGGCTGACGCCATGAGACCCAGCAACCGCAGACATGATCTGAAGAGAACATATTTGCGTGGCTGGAAATGAGCGAGGCAAGCCCTGAAGGCTTTCACTCTCTCTGCTGACAAGCGGGCTGTAAAGGGCACCGAATTCAGGCGTAGGCCCAGGAAGAGTACAGTCTGGGCTGGAGACAACATGCTCTTTTCTGTGTTTATTACAAAACCCAGTTCGAGCAGGTGTTTTACGAGGACATTCGTCTGCGTAATAGCTTCTTGCTCCGACTGTGCGAGAAGGAGCCAATCGTCCAGATAAGTTGCCAGGCGAATACCCTGTTGTCTCAACGGGGCTATCGCGGCTTCCGTACACCGTACAAACACTCGCGGGCTGAGAGACAGACCGAAGGGAAGTACTCTGTACTCGTAACAGACACCCTGAAAGGCGAACCTCAGATATTTCCTGTGTGGGTAATATACTGGGATGTGGAAATACTAGGGATGTGCATCTCCATCACTGAGGCCGATGCGATGCGCATCTCGATACGTTGCCACGATACGATACATTAACGATACATTTGAAACACCAGGCGATGCGATACGATTCACTCCTGTTGCGATACAGTTCGATATGATTTGATTCAACATTATGCGATTTGGTGCGATACGATGCAATTCTACACGATGCAAAAATAATGATACTTCAATATGGTACGACAGAGGATTTTTGTTTTATTCCTTATATGCAGTAAATCATACATTAACAAAAAAGTGCTTTACATATTTGGTACTGCACATCCCATCATGCCGTTTATTTTTTTACCTTTAAAAGCTCTCCAGAGTACAGTACAATTGTATAACACCTCACAGTTAAACAATGTAAGGATGCATTGCTCATGATTAACAATGTGCAAATAACAGCTACCATAGTGCAATGCCCATACAACTGACAGCCTGATGTGCTTAACACTCATTCATAGGCTAACTCACCAGTGAGCAGAAAGCAGTGGGTTCTATATGAACAATAAAGAATACAAATAACCTTTCTCAAACAGGTATTTCATAACTGCTTACAGTGAGGAAGACATTTAAATTAGTATTGGCCGTCACAGGCTGCTGTAAACTAAACACCACTCTCTCTGACAGAACACCTCACTGAGTGATTGAACTCAAATGTCTAACTTTCAGGTTTCTCTTTTCAGCCGCAGACCCCATGTCGCCTCTTTATGTGCGTTGGCAGCGTCGCTAAGTTCCTCATACTACTTCTGTACTTTAAAGCGGCTCTGCATCGTTAACAATTTGCAAGCGATTTTTCAAGTTGACCGTCTGTAGTATATAGTGCCGCGCACATATACCATCAGGACGTTACTGATGGGGTGCGGCTGCGGAGTGATACTGTGTGTATGCAAGCACGCATCTAGTACGGATCTATGTATCATGGCTGTATACCTGTTAAGTAATAAAGATACCTCATACAAAGGTCTACGGATACCTTATTACTCTCCATGACCTGCGGTCAGCTATATAGCATAAAGGACTATTACACCCATCTTTCTTGAACAATCCGAAGTGTTGCCAAACGTTTGATTTGTAGATATTTTTCGGTGCGCTGTGTTTCTCTTTCTCCTCAACTTCCGTGTGTGTTGATAACTGAGACTCTCGGCCTCCGTAGTGTCGAAGCAAATATCAAAGATCGTCTCTGCTGAGCGTTGACAATATGAGGGGATTTTATATAAATGAATCGTTTTTTTACCGATGCAAAGACGCTACGCAATCGATGCATCGCGAGTTCAACCCGGTTCAACCCAAACTGTAGCCGATGTGCACTCTTTCAACCGGTGCACTCGCATCTTGAACGTTTATGCCGGTGCATCGATGCGAATCGGTGAATCTTAACATCCGGGACGGGCTGCAGTCTCTGCTGCTTCGGTATTTTGAACCGAGCTGGACGTGAGACAGCTTGGGTGAAGGCCTGCCGCGGGACCATTGGAGGTGGTGGCTGGACCCTTCAGGGAAGACAGAGCTGGAGAGCCTCGTCTCCCTTCCTTTTTGACTCGCACCTCAGCTGCATTGAAGCTAGAGCGGAGCCAAATATGCCCTCGGGAACAATAGGCATGTCCAGAACATCCTCTTTTTCCCGGTCTGGAAGGTTGGTCAGGTTGAGCCACCTGGCTCTCTCCTGTACCACCATCATTCCCAGTGCTTTTCCCGTGGCTTGGACTGCACAGCGCTGCACACGGAGGCAAATGTCCGTGATCGCTGCGATCTCGTCCCACACGGCAGGCTCAGGTCTGCTCGACATGTCCTCGCAAAGCTCCGCCTGGTAGGCGGTCAGCAGCGAGGAGACGTTGAGAGCCCTGGCGGACAAAGCTGCGGCTTTATAGGCCCGTTCGGTCATCGCTGACTGGAACCGGTCTGCCTTTGTCGGTAGCATGGGGTTCCTGCTTGGTGTCGAAGCCAGCCTCGGTTGGAGGTGGGCTGCCACCAGCGGTTCCATGGGCGGCCTGCGGAATAATAATAAACTTTTCGTCCGTAGAATAACAGTTAGTTGGAATGCATTTCCACTAAACTAGAGGGCTATCACTATGGGCAGCAACGCTGTAAATATTGACAAATAAATCCAGCAAAATGGCACAAAAAACTGGTAGTGGCCTGGCTGGGTGTATAATTCCCGGCCTGACTTATTGTCCCAGTCCGGCCCTGATTGACGCATGACAACAAATATGCCCAGCGTACCTATGACGCACCACAGCGATAGACTAGAGCAGAAAATACATCACATAACGTTAGCATTTCGAAAATGTTAGCGTGGCTTAATAATAGTGCGAAAAGACAGCGGTTGTCGCCGGACAATAATTCCCTCTCTCCTTTCCTGCTGAAAAATGATGAGTGTACTCATGGACGAGGAGTCATTTAACCAGCCGCCAGTAGGAGTCAGGCTTTACTTTCTTTTCTATCCATAAAGAAAAAGTAAATCTGTTTACAGTTGTTTCATTATGGATGTTGAGAGGTATCCATATATCTCTTCATTTTGCTCTCAAAGTGCACCAGATTGATGCATCTAACTTCAATATTTAAAAACAAATCTTCCCGGGGGAGCATGCCCCCGGACCCCCCTAGGGTGTCAGGTCCACTCCCCACTTATACAAATAGCACTTTACCACTGCACCCCCTCTAATCTCAGATATACCCTGAGTCATGTTGTTTAAGTACAGTGAGCCTTTCTAAAATATACAGTAAAGAGACAAACCCACCAGCATTATAGGATATACTATGACTTTGAGCCAAATACTTGTTTTTGGGCTGTATAAATAAATTGACTTGAAATAGTTGCTGATATAGAGTACTGGCACCTTATTTATTCCAATTCAAGCACTGGTTATAAATGTATTGAACATGTACAAACTAGGGTTTACCATTAATGTACTGGGCGCTACAGTGGAATACGCACATACACAGTGTACCCGCGACTCTTACAATGAAGGCTCTATAATCAGCTCACAGCATATAAAATGGCATATAGGTGTAAGCAGAGGTAAAGTGCTATTTTATAAGTCTGACAGGAGAGAGCTCTCCCTCTCCTTGTTTTAGAAACAGCTTCTAATATCCGTTAGCGCAGCTAGCTAACCAGATGCTAACAACAACAATGCAAATAGTGAGTTTGGTAGAAATATACTGTATAATAGTGATTGAATATTATTGTATTCTCTTTTTTTGGAGTTGCACTTTGCAGACGGTCCCTGAGCACTCGCGTCTTCTCCGGCTGCGGATAGAGACCAATGTAATGTGTCCAGCTCGGAGGACGGTGCGTATTGGCTTTTTTTGATCAAAATGTGATTGTAGTTCGTTGTCAACCTTACCACGGTACTTAGTCACACGTCATTTGTGTCTGAATAACGTTTTGTTCATGAGTTATTGATCCGTGAAATCCGAATCTCCCAATATCGTTCCAACTTTACTGAACTAAGCCAGAAGACCGTCTCATTTTGTAGGCCGCTCGGTTTGCTGATCCTTCACTTTATTTTTATATACATTTATTTTGGACGAAAACTTAGCGTGAGGAAAGGCATGTGTGCGTGAGATATGGGTTAATTGCGTGACTCTCACGCTCAATGCGTGAGGATTGGCAGCCCTGTGTAACAGGAAGAAACTCAGCTAACTGATCTTTTTTTTTTTTTTTTTTTTTTTAAACCACAAAGCTAACGCTCTGCTTCTGAATTAGCCACGAGCGAACAAATGCTAACGCATTACTGCACAGAAACTCACTCGTAACACCCTTATTACTTATCGTAGCTGCACGTCCAACCTATCGATTTGCATCGTGAGAAGACACATAATCGATCGGTACCTACATTATCACTCCATGATAAGATTCGCTCTCATGCAAAACTGCGTGCGCATAGCTCACATTTCTCAATGGTAAAGTGTGTGTGTATGTGGAAATTCCCCTTCGATTCTATTGGCTCTAACGGTCAGAAAGAGATGTCAATCACCAATCAACCAATGGGTTCAAGAGAAACGGTAAAAACGCCCATTTCCACCCAAATCACCTCAGAGGTGGAGTTTATTTTGCTAAACCTCTCTAAAAAGGTAAAATGTCACTTGTTTTGCATCAATCTTGATACAGGGTACTTATTATATGTTGTACTTTGGATTCCTAAAGCTTTTAGTCTACTTTACCATCATCCAAGGTTAGTTTTCACTATAAGTAAAAAAAATGTTTTGAACGGACACTAAAATGTACAGTTTTTTACTATGTTCAATCTGAATTTTCTTTAAATTAAAAAACATCTATATTGATTGTAACTTTTCTACATCCAACTCACGGGTTTATTATTACTGTGAGAAAAAATATTATTAATGTTCCCCTTTTAGAAGTGTAGTTATGGTCATTTGTTCTGGAAATGTCATTTTCGAGCCTGAGACCTGAAAAACAGGCTCAGTGCTTAACAGGTTAAGCTGTTGTACATGCTGACATGACACATTTCACAAACAAACTCTTCTCTCCTCTTACAGTCATAAATGTTCACCACCACATAAACCTGCAGTAACATAGACACTTCGGAGAAAGTTACAATTGTGGGTTTAAGGAAGAGGCGAGTTAAACTGCAGTGTCATTTCCCACAGGGCTCGAAAGGATAAACTCTGGGATTTCTTACCCCATTTTTGAAAGTAGAACTTTGCCCAGCAATCGACCCAGTGCCACACAACCTCCTCCCAAGAATGATTACCTGCTAAAAAAAGCAGACCTATACTAACCTGCCACCTGCTACCTGTTTTTCTTCTCCTTTGCTATAGTAATAACACCATATCGTGAAAACAGGAATGATTAATTGCCTTGTCATATCTGTTGAAAAGAAACCTGAAATATCGACAGCAGTGTTTTGTCTTCTTAAATAATTGACACTGAGTATCTGAAAGAAATGTTGTCTGTCTTGTCAAAAGCTTTGACATATTATTCATTCAGTTAATATGTATTTTGTTGTGCATTGTTTAATCCTCATAATTTCTTCATTCTTTAACAGCCGATGAGTCATCTCTCTCTAAGATAAGACCTTCTCCGTCTTTTTTAGAACACAATGAGTGATGCATACAGTAGATACAAGCTTATGACGTCAATACAGATAACAATACAGTTTCCAGCAACTATCTCACAAATCGTCAGTGCTACTTCAACAGCAAAGACCAAATAAACCCTTGTTCTCGTCCCTATTGTTCTGAAAAACTGGACATCAAATTGGAAAGTGAAAGGCAGAAAATGAGTGTTACATGTGCATTGCAAGATCAACAAATTTGATTGAACTGATCGCTGAATGAACTAAGCCTTTTGTCTCACAGATTGATCTGAAATAGTGCGCCGTCTGCTTTCTCTCGGACTATTCTCAAGACCTTTTTCAGAGAGCTGAGGAGTTCTGGGAATACAGTCGAGGGGGTTGTGTTAGCTTATACAACCTGTTGAAAACCTCTCTAATAAATGCAGCCGACCAAATCTTACATGGTCAATTAAGTGGTGTCCCCTATGCTGCTTGAAAGAAAAGTAATGCAGAATGTATGAGCTAACCATACACATTTGTAACAACATTAAATAGCAATGAATGTAGTTTACTGAGCTGGTCTTTGCTGCATTTCCATGGTCAGTTTCCGCTAAGACGATTTTGTTGGACCGGTGTGAAGCTGATAATAATTGAACTTTTTTTTTGTTTTTTCCCAGTAACCAAGCAGAGTGTGACAGATGAAAATGTAGGAAAAGGGGGCTGGAACAGCTTTCTGCCACACACACACACACACACACACACACACACACACACACACACACACACACACACACACACACACACACACACACACACACACACACACACACACACACACACACACACACACACACACACACACACACACACACACACACACACACACACACACACAGTATGCTCTCCAGTCGGTAGGAAGTCCTGACACTGTCTGCTGCTAGCCCATGAAATAAGCTGCTCCCACACTGTTCCACCATGTGCTTTAATTTTGGGCTTCAGTGGTCAGACTTCATTCTGTGACCCTCTGAAGAGGCACGGTTTTCCTCTAAACTCACTTTTTAAGTGTCCGTTGAAAGTAAAAGAGAAAATATTCCTGTTGATGTATACTTCCTAATTGATGCCTGGATCAGAATAATAAAAGAGAAAGGAATTAATAGCATTGTTGTTACGACTGAACAAGTCTGGACACTAATCATAAGTTATGCTGATGCTCTGTTCCAACAAAAGGGTGGTTTCTATTTGTTTATCACTAAGTTAATTAAGTGGTGAAGTTAATCGTGAAGTCTTACTTTATATAAGCATATTACTACCTAAAGGCATGGGATTAGGGTTTGTATCACTTCTATTTGTGAATAACAACATTTGTGAATAATGGCACACATTAAGCCCTACATGTTAAATAAAGACATTTGAATTGAGTAATATAATTGATTCACAACCGCAAAAACTATAGCGTGCTATACCCAATTTAGGATGGAAAAAATAAAATGCTTATAAGACCTGCCAGGAACTGCAGATGAAAATGTGCCTTCATGGCTGTTAGTTGAAGTGCATGGTCTCTTCTCTAATAAATAAATAAATACAAATACTAAATAATTTCCACTGCACACTACCCACTGCATCACTAAGCATCCTTGTCACTATGAATACGATAAAAGGATCTACTTCCCAATATTTGTACTGTCTTCCATATATGGGAAAACATCTATATGCTATTGAATGAACCTAGTACCAGGCCATGGATGAGCTGCAGCTGGCAATAGATAGAGTCTGGCTTTGCTGGAATTTCTTCAGGAACTCTGCATCGGGTCAGGGCCACATTTTGACGTGCGGTATGCCTCCGCCTGCCAAGATTGTGTCATAGATATGTGCAAAGTACGAGTGCTGCTTGTTTGAATACTGCATTTTATATATGCTGCTAAAACACGTGCATGATATCAAGCCGGATTTTACCAGCTAATAAACCCATGTTGTTTCCCCCAGTAGCTTACTGACAACATACTATACTGGATCTATCTCAGGTCCGATTATAAATCATACACTGAAGTTTAGTTATTCAGCATTCATGCAAATGAAATCACTGAATAGCCATATGTTTTTACTCAGCAAATAGTAAGAGCCACAATGTCAAGAGTTCAAAACATTAAATGGAAATGTACAAAGATATCTGCTAAGAATGGCAATAGACCATGATAGACCTAAACCAAATTACATATAATGTTAAAACAGCAACTAATTAATTCATATTTGCTTTCAACCTAAGGGAAATTGGGATAGATAGGGATATAAGCTCCTACACTTTGCTGGGTTAATTTTAGCCAGAGTGATATACCGAGGAAAACCCTCTGTAGGGCTCCCTGCAACTGTGCAATTTATTTCGACAATTTTTCAGACTGCTCCCCATTCCATCCCTTAAAGACCTGGACCTGGATCAATAACAACTAGAGAATGCATTTCCTGAAGAAATTGCTAGTGGGAATGCTTTATGCTGAAATATAATGTGTAAGAAGAAAGTGAATAATCAGGAATATTTGGATGACTGAATTGTTTCCATATGAATGAATATTATGTTAAAAAGTAGCATGAAACTCCAAATGTATAAATAATGTTAAAGATTTAAGGCTTTGAATGTAGAATGTTATTTGTGGGAAAAGTTGAAAATGCACAAAGAACTGGTGAAATAGTAACATTTGGCACATTTTATTTTCAAAAACCAGAACATGGGGGAAAAAACTATATAAAAGGTTTCAAATCAATTACTAACAAATTATATTCAGTAAAACCACGAGTGAAAAGGTGAAAATCTGTCAAACAATACATGAAAAAAACTATATAAAACTGTTTAAATCAATTACTAACAAATATACAATTATTAACAAATATATAGCAAACCCAGTTGATCATGTATTTTACTTCTCAGTGGCAGGTTTATGGTTTGGTCACTTCGTGCCAACCACAGGGTGAAAAACAGGGAGAGAGAACATTTAGAAGAGAGAACAGATCAGAGCAGGAAAGACTGGCTGAGATCCAGCAAACCCAGTTGATCATGTATGTTTAATGCCTCGTGGGCAATGTTGATGATTGGCCTTGGTACAGTGTGACTTCTAGACCAGAGAGCGTTAAATACAGGTAGAAAGAAGGCAGACTATTCGCTATGGCAATCGAACCACTATCAATTGCGCTTAAATCGTCCAGCTTTACACAAGGAATTACCAGATATGGCTCTGAACACATACTCTCGTTATACGCTGACGATTTACTATTGTTCATTTCTAACCCTATATCTACCATTCCTCAGATAATAGATCTGTTAACCCGATTCGGAACCTTCTCAGGGTACAAGCTAAACTTTTCCAAGAGTGAGTGTTTCCCCCGTAAATGACCTGGCCCTTCAGATCCCCGATAGACTCTTCACCTTCAAGATGTCTAGGAGTCATTTTAAGTATTTAGGCGTGAATATAAGTGGAAAACTCTCAGACCTTTACAAAGATAACTTCCCACCACTAATTGACAAGCTCAAATATGATTTGGAAAAGTGGAATAATTTACATTTAACTATTGCTGGGAGGGTAAACTGTATCAACATGAACGTCCTCCCTCGCTTTCTGTACCTCTTTCAATGTCTGCCAGTCTTCCTACCAAAATCACTTTTTCGTAAAATAGACAAACTAATCTCCTCTTTTTTATGGCAAGGGAAGACACCTAGAATTAGGAAAGAGCTTTTACAAAGGCATAGATCTACAGGAGGATTAGCACTTCCAAATATAAGACACTACTATTGGGCAGCCAATATCCACAAAATAATTCTATGGACTAAGGAACCAACATTGAGTTGGTGTGAGCTTGAAGCCAAATCCTGTCCTAATACCTCACTCTTGGCTTTGCTTACATCTAAATTACCCAGCCGGCCAACTCAATATTCGAATAACCCGATTGTTGTTTCCACCCTAAGAATTTGGTGCCAATTCAGAAAGGCTCATGGACTCTGTGGTTCCTCTATACATAGTCCCATTCGCAACAACCATCTCTTTCTCCCCCCTTACACTGATGGGGCCTTCTCTATGTGGCAGAGAGTAGGTCTTATAAGAGTAAGGGACCTTTACATTAACAATGTTTTCGGTAGCTTTAGCCAACTCTCTGACAAATGTTGCCTTCCAAGCACTCATCTATTTCGCTACTTCCAGGTCCGAAACTGGGTTAAACTAAACAACCCTTCATTCCCCAATATCCCTCCGGATTCAATAATTGACTCAATTCTGGACACTTTAACAATCGAAAAAGGTCTGATTTCAAGAATTTACAATTCCGTCTCCCGTCTCACAGAAACATCGCTTGGTAAAATCAAACAACATTGGGAAGAGGAACTAGTCCAAGCCATAGATGATGAGGTCTGGGATGGCGCATTAGCGAGAGTGAACAGTAGTACGTCCTGTGCCAGGCTCAATCTTATACAACTAAAAGTTGTCCACCGTATCTATTACACCAACTCTAAACTCTCCAAAATATATCCAAATGTTACGGACACTTGTAACAGATGCCACATGTCACCAGCAAACATGACTCATATGTTTTGGTCTTGTCCTCGCCTACAAGGATACTGGACAAGCATTTTCAATCACCTTACTGAGGCCTTGGACGTGGTATTGACACCATGTGCAGAAACTGCCATTTTTGGAGTAATACCTGGCCACCGAATGTTGAAGAGGAAAGCTAAGGACAGTATAGCCTTTGCATCTCTTTTAGCACGAAGAAGAATACTCCTAGAATGGAAATCTTCTATACCACCTAAAGCATCTCAATGGCTTAAAGACCTAATGTTGTACCTGAACTTGGAGAAGATTAAATATAACCTGAGGGGCTCCTCAAAACTATTTGAATCTGTCTGGGGCTCTATGATAGCCTACATAGCTGAATTTAAGACACTACATTAAGGAGAAAGAGGGGGAATTACGAATGTATGTTTTTTTTTTTTCTCTTTGTTTTTTTTTTTCCTTGTGTCTCTTTTTATATAAATTTTTTATTTTTTTTTATTTTTTTTATTTATTTGTTCTGTCTTTGTATACATGTATGTATGTATGTATGTATGTAGGTACGTGTATGTATGTGCATGTGAACATGTGGGTATAAATATGAGTATATGGGTACAAGTATTACTGTTACTATTCTTTATTCCCTTATCTATACATTTTCTTTTAATATTATCTTCTATATTACTTTAACCTATACAGGTATATCTATCTTATTTATTTAGTTAGTTATTTATTTTACTAGCTAGGACCGGGAGGGAGGGAAAGGGGAAAAATAAATAAAAATATTGACTGTAGAAAGAAGGCAGAGACAGCAGACTGAGTAGGACAGATGAGATGGGGTGGGGATTGGATAAACAGAGCTGAAGGCAGGTTCAGTCATCTTCTTCTGCAGAGTGTGACTGTTACGTCCCGTCCCTCTACCAAGCGGTAGTGGCTCGTGGGAAGACCCGCAACATAAAAACAACCATGCCAAACACAGAATTTAGTTATCGACGGGCATTTATTTTCAGCACAGCCGTAACTCAAATGCATGCCTACCGGCAATAAGGAACCAAGTCTGGAGGATCGTAAAACAAACAAAAAAAGAAGAAGGGGGCCTGGGCCAGCCACACCATGAGCCGTAGGACCCAGACTTCCCTCCTCTACCCAAAGGTCCAAACACAGCCTACTGGGAAGGAAACAAAGCCGCGAAAAACCTATACTAATATCCTCCAGAGTTCACACAAAAAAATACAGCACAATATATATATATATAAATCCACACGAGGTGAGAGGAAATCCACGGTCGTATTCCCTTGGTAAAATAACAGGGAAAAGAGACCTCTTCTCCTCCAGCTTCTCCTCTTTAAGTCGTCCCCAGCTGAATGTAATTAGGACACCTGGGGGAGGCGGACCAGGTGTACCTGCGCAGCAGAGAGACAGAGAAAAACACAGAGCACGTAACAGTGACCCAGAAAGAAGAAAAACAATAATTAATTGACACACACACAGTCAGTAACAAATGTGTTGGAAGCAGTAGGATTGGCTTCAACACATTATGAAGGCTTTAAATGTGAATAGATCATATTTGAAATATTTAGAAAAACACAAGGATAAAATGCAATGCTGAATTTTGAAGTTCAACAGCAACCATGATGTATAAAGTATGTAAGAAAAATTCTAATTGTACATTCTGAAATTGGAACCAGTATGAGTAAAAGCAGCAGATTGTAGCTGTATCCATATGAACTAATAACATATAATACCATCAATGTGTCAGTGTGAAACATGTGGAAGAAAGTCTGAAATACATTTTACAGGTGTGTTGTTGTCCAAGTGTGTTTGAAGCAAAGGTAATTATGATATATTTCAAAAATGTCTGTTTCTTTAGGTCAGATGTTTATAGTGATTTGTTTTAATACAATGACTATTTGTTTTATATTCTAAACTGCTGAAGGTCTTCTCAAAATCCAAGAAACTTGTCAAAGGCCAACACATTTGCTGTGGTTTCATACCTTGAATAAAGAAATCAAGAAAATTAGCTAATAATAATGTTTTAACCCCGATTGTAAATCCAACGAGAATTTACTGAAATTAGTCTGGAAACTGAGGAGCACATTTTCTTCATCTTTTAAAACAGTTAACCACAGTCTAGTGATGTGCTCTTGTTCATTTTCGATTGTCTTTACTCACCAATCAAGTGCAGATTCTTTGTGTTCTTCTTGTCTGTAAGAGGAAGCAAGATGTTAGTCTTACATATTTTTATTTCTGTAATGATGTGTTGAACAGCAGATGTAACTCCCTGTATTTAGCCTTAACTGTCAATAATGTAAACAAGCTATTTAATATGTAATACTGCACACTTGAGCCAAATGTGTTAATCAATAATACAACTATTTATCATGTTTAAGTAACAGTTTTACATTAAGCTTTTATCTGTCAAGAAAACCTAAATGAATTGCAAATAAAAAATGTATCCTTATCTAGTTTATTGCTGGCTAGCAGCTGCAACAGTACTTGTGCAGTACAATGAACTTGCAGAGACTGTAAGAGTTAAATAGGTGATGCAAGTACACTATTAACCTTTGAATTGTAATGGGGTAGAAGAACAAAGTAGCACATTATTTAAATAGTTAAGTAAGGTAAAAGTCACTCATTGTTGTACTTAAGTAAAGTGCATGATTAAATATAGTGAATTACTTAACATCAGTGCTTGTTCGTAGCTGCTAATACAGGTCCCAAAGATTCATTTTGCATATTTAGAAAGTATGCAAAAACACAAAAGTGGCAACAGATAACCCACAAGTACCACTACACCACAAGCACTGCATCACAAGAGTTACATGTTTAATTAAAGGCTGAATTAGCATTAATAACTGGCTGTTAGCATCCTTTGGTAACTAAACAGGAGTAGTCATACTGCAGTTAGCTGCTATAAACAACATGACAAGCTTGGCACTTTTCCCGTTAGCTCAGTGTGCTAACGTTAGCACGTTAGGGCTAAGACTGGATACGCTGCTAAACTGTATCCTTTAATGTGTAAATTAATATCAGTTATAGGGCTGAACGATATACCGTGTCATGGCGATAACCGCGATATGCGCATGCGCGATATGCACACCGCAGGGACGTGCGGTTTTATTCATTTAAAAAAAAAAAATGCTAACGCACTTTAGCACAGAATTCAACTTATGAAACTTATCGAAACTGCACATAAAATATATCCGATTAAAGCTGAGACTCCACCGATTATTTAAATATAGTATCTAAGCGATCTGATCTCGCGACAGGGGAAGCAAACACAGACATCACAACACGTACCTTTTACGGAGCTTTTACGGGAGATTGTCTCACCGTAGCTGTCAATCTGATCAAAAGACGTGTTCAATGGCATTAAAACGAGAAAAAACACGGCTGAATCGGTTGATCCATAGGTTAATAATGTATCTGTGGCTTTGAAGCAATTGTTTATAATCCATAATTCCATTTGTATGTAAAAATCGGAGCACAAAAGTTAGCTGCTAATGGTAGCTTCCGGTTTTGGCTACGCGTCACTCTCACTCCTTATTTGGTAATGTGTGCATTAGACTGCCGCATAGCCAAGACCGGAAGCAGCAGCCACTCTGGTGGCTACCATTAGCAGCTAACTTTTGCTCTGCGATTTTTACATAAAAATGGAATTATGGATTATAAATGAAATATTTAATCGGATATCTTGTATGTGCAGCTACGATAAGTAATAAGGGTATTTTTATCTTGAGTTCTGTGCCAAAGTCCGTTAGCATTTTTCGCTCAGGGGTAATTTAGATGCTTCTTATGAGACTTGTGTTTTGTTTTGGTAAAAATGGTTTATATCGTCAGTTAGCTGAGATTATTTCCGTTAATCTGGTATAACACATTAATAGGTTCTTAAATATTAAGATCCCCTGAGACACAGTGTCGTGAAAAAAAAGTAAAGTACCCGCCGGGGCCTTGGGGCTTAACAGGTTAAAAAAAACGCAATATATATCGCAGGGGAACAAAAAACCGCAATGTTATTTTTTTTCAATATCGTGCAGCCCTAATCAGTTATCACGCCAGTAAACAGTCTATGAACAAACTGAAACGGTGTGTTATACTTTTAAAAAGTGTTCATTTGACACCAAGGGTGCCGGAAGCGGGGGGGCCAGGGGGCCATTGGCCCCCCCACTTTACAGCACTGCCCCACATTTTCGCAGCAGCGGATGCCGCGGAACACTGTACAAATCCCGTTTCAATAATTCCCCTCTACTCTAAAGTCGCATCTAAAACGCGATCTGATCTAGCTGTGTATATTTTGTTATTTTTGATTGTTATATTCAATCTCATTAGCTACAGGCATTTTTGAAGCTTGTAAAGGGAAGATGACAACTCTCACTCGCCACTCTGCTCTTCCACAGAGCCGCTCCCCCTTCCTCTGCTGAAATTATGAATGTGACGGTACGTCCACACAGCAGCTTTTCAAAAATCTTGAAAATCTTGGAGCTGGGCGTGTCTGAAAGCTTGGGGATTTTTTACGAGCAACGCAACCAACAACCAATCACATGAATCTCCCGCCCCCGACATACAAAGCAAAAAAACCCGGGGATTTTATGCGAGCAATATATATATATATATATATATAAACTCCCCAAACAGGCGAAAACCTACCAGTTTCACCCACTGTCTCTGCCACCTCCCTCCATGCCTGGTTCCTCCGGTTTGTATCCCGTTAATAGTTCTGGTCGTAAAGAACCGGGTGATTTGCTACCGTAATTTCTCGTTTGGAATATGAGGAAATTAACTGCGGTCTGGTTCTCCCTGCTTACACGCGGTTTGATTGGCTAGCGCTTCTACTGTCAGATTTGCATAAACGGGATTTGATTGGCTGACGCTTCTACTGTCAGATTTGCATAAACGGGATTTGATTGGCTGATGCTTCCAGCTCAGCTTCAAAAGTTGAACATTGCTCAACTTTTGAATCCTGAAAATCCTGGAAATCCTGGAAATCTTCGCTTCGCTCCCCCACAATGCAGTTCGGCGAAAAGCGAGGCAAAGTGACGTCATCCCCATTCAAAGTCAATGGGCAGAGAAGCGTTGGAAGCGTTGGAAGATTTGTTTAAAGCTGCTGTGTGGACATACCGTAAGGTATAGTAATCATAGATAACACGGCAGGGTCCGTTACAGTTTGTTTTCATCTGATTTCAAATAAACAAAGTCTTGGCTTTCAGAATATTAAACTTGTTTTGGCAAATTCAGATGAAATACAACTTTGACGCTTGTAACGGCATAATTACAAGCGTAGAACGGAGTAACTTGACGTCACTGCAGGCATAACAACAGCCGGTGTTTCTCGTGAGTGTTTTCCCCGGGAAACAAACACAATACACACAAACGCAAAAATACACAAACACACACACGTATATACACACACACACATATACACACACACACTCGCGAGCTCCCCCCAGACCAGTAATCCAAACGAAAATATTTTCCCTCCGTTACTACTTTGATCATTTGCTCCGCTAATAATCAATCAGATCGATCCAGAGAAGAGGAAACTTTGAAGGCCTTTTTCTCAAAATGATGACTCGGTGACAGTCATTATATAATGTGACATATTTTGCTTAATATTTGGAGTACAAAAACAATCCTGATATCATTAGAAAGCTAGGAATCTCCTCTTTCAATCAGTGTATACAACTCAAAATGTGTCTTCGGGTCAATGCAACTGATTTCGATGGAGCAGCAGGTCACTTTGCATTAGGTAATATAAAGCAGGCAGACATAACAGGAAGAATATGTACATTGTAATCCAATAACCATTCCATTCAAATGTATCCATGTAAATTACAACCAATAAAAAAGCTTAGATGTGTTTATTTGTTACGTTGTTTACGTTATTTGTTAGGCCTACGTTGTTGTGTGTGTGTCAGCCGTTAACCTAGATAGATACACTTGCAAACATGTCAGAAGAACCGGCACATAAGAAAACAAAATACTGTCAAACTAAACTGAAATTCAACAACTTGAATGTCACAAACCTGACATCCGCAACTCCGGAGCCTGGTCCTTCAAACATATAACCAGAGCAGCCAGATGTACCCCAGCAGCAGCTCTGCGGCCGCATAGACTGTCAAAACCGCCGCCGCCGGCATCGTTGATCCGAAACAGGCTGGTTCCGACTGCATGGAGGTTTGTTGTCGGGACATTGTGACGGGCAAATAAAAGCTTATTTGGGCAAAGAGAAAGGTACTTCAATTCAGAATGGTACAAAAACAGAGAGTGGTTAATTATTTGTAAAACCACTAAACAAGCCTTCTGTGAAATATGCAGATTTGCTGCTGTCAAATGGCTTGTAACTTTCTCCAAATGTGGAGATGACAGCTTTGTAAATACCGAGTTAATAACTGGAACTTTTCACAGAGACCAAACACCAGTCAACATTCTACGGAGCCTCCTAGGGGACATGGAGAAGAAAAATAATAATAATTTGAACAAAAAGAAAAAAAATGTTTTGCGAGATATCGCAAAACCTTTGCGAGATCTCGCAATACTTTTGCGAGATCTTGCAAAACCCCTTTGCGAGATCTCGCAATACTTTTCATTTAGTACTTCCTGGTCAGTTCGGCTGCTACGGCAACACAGAAACCACAACAATGGAGTGGTTCATCGATTTTACTTTGAGCTTGGCCTTAAATATAAAGATATAACATCAGTGCTTGGCAATAGGCACGGGTTGCACACATAGACTGTATAAAAGGGTTTCACATAAGTGAAGACACCTCAAGAAAACACTCATGCCCCTTTCACACCAGCGCCTTTTCAGCTCCGGCTCAGAGCTAGAGCCTGAAAAGCGCCGGGTTTTCCAGTTCACACCGGAGCTGCGCCGGCTCTTAGCTCCGGAATCCGCTTCATTTCCAGCTCCAAAAAATTGTCGGTCCAGAGGCAAGAGCTTTGGAGCTAAGAGGTGACGTCGCTTACGTCTCTCTTACGTCGAGGCGTGCAGGAAACTAAACCCACCTCCCATGGGTCGACTGTTATGCCTGCCTACAAGCAGTAGTGCCTATAAACACACTTTATAAAGTCAGGCAACACTAACCAGGCTTCGTGTGATTCTGTTTATTTGTACCTTACTTTGACCATCCGTTCACTGTTATCGATCATTGTGGAGAGAGGCAGACGTGTTGTTTTGTTGCAGCTATCGGATGCAAGTAGTCAGTTTAGCTTCGGTTGCTATGCTAACATCACCCGTTTTATACCAGAGAAACTTTCATAACAGCGTTGTGATACCAAACAGTCAATTCAGACTGACACACATTCACTTAGGCTAAGGGGAACTGGGGATATGCATCAGCTGCTTGTGTGAGTGGACAGTGAATACTTTAGAGCGGCCGCTGCAGTGTGAGCTAACCGGGAGCTAACGGGAGAATAAACTCCCGTGGAAGAGCAGCCAGCACTGCAGCGGTCGGTAAATGCTGCAGAAACACATTAATAAACAATGAACCACGGCACTCTGGAGAAAAGTATAAGGTTGGAGAAGTCGTTATTCAATTTATTCTGGCTTCGTGTGATTAAAAGCAACACGATCATCGACCCGACGCAGTTGTTGTTGTTGTTGTTGTGAGCTGCCGTTGGGGGGCAAATCAGCGATGTAAACGGTGACGTCATGACGCAGCAGGGGCAGCTCTGGGGCGCCAGTGGGCGGTGTGTACAGAGCGGGAGCTGAAAAGGGAAACCGGAGCTGAACCAGAAAAGCTCCCGCTCGGAGCTAGAAACTGAAAAGCGCTGGTGTGAAAGCCGCATCAGAGCGAGGGGACGTGCACGTTCCTCTGAGCTGAGTTATTGACAGATTCGAATTTCGCGGATCAATAACTCATGAACATAACGTTGTAAAAATACAAACAACATGACTTTACAATCATAGCAAGGTAGACAACGAACTACAGAGTCGTTTTTATCAGAACAGTTTGATACGCGCCGTCATCCGAGCTAAACATCAAGAATTGGTCACAATCTGCAGCTGGAGGAAGGAGAGGAGTGCTTAGGGACCGTTTACAAACTGCAACGGGGTTTTGCGATATCTCGCAAAACTTTTTTTTTTAAATAATTTTGTTTTTCTTCTCCATGTCCCCTAGGGGGCTCCGTAACATTCAGCTTGTCAAACAAGAGCGTAGCAGGAAAAAAGAAGAGATGGAATGAGCAACTGCGCTGTGGGCTGGACCTCTATCGTTTAATTTTACAGGAAAGGACTGAGCAGAGGGTCCATTCTTGTTCTGTTTTCTCTGACTATCTTCCTCCTGAACACCCTCTCAGATTTTCATTTGCTCGCGCTACTAAAGAGACACGTTACCATGGAAACCAAACAATGGTGTAGCTGTATTGAAGTCCGAGTGGAAACAGTAACATTTGGTGCGTTATGTTAGAATGAAACAAATCAGATTTAGTCAGAAATCGGGAGAAATGCGGGATAAATATGAGTATGACCCCAGGAGGAAAACGGGAGTCTCGAAAAGAGACTAAATTAGAGTATTTTTTGTATTTATGTTATATGTTTGTTTAATAATATAATTTGTTTAACTCCACAGTGTACAAATGTGAGTGGTCAGGACCCATTATCAAAAATATCGTCATACATAAAGACTGACATGCAGAAACAGCCTTGAACCATGTCAGTTGGAGTGATGACATCATCTTGTTCCATGACACGTGTTAGAGATCAGGGGTTTCCATTGTTCTGAATGAGAGATAAACCTCTTACATGTGAACGTTTTGTGGAAGAACCGTAACAGATATCTGTAAAATTTCAAAACGTGAAGCATGTCAAGGAAGTTGAGTATCTGAAGTGTAATTTGTGTGTAGTTTCGGATTAATAATGTGGCCTTTTTGGCAGTTTAACTAAAGGTGTGCGGCTTCCTCCGTGAGGAAATATCTGCCTGAAATTACAATGGGGTTTAATGCAGGAATGTTGAACGTTTTTGTCACTTCATGCCCTTAAAAAGCATTTTGTTTAATTATTTGTTGCTTAATTATTTGTAATTGTTCAAGCTACGAGATGTTTTCCTACGTTTGTCATGAAAAATTATGTCTCAGGAATGTAAGGTTTGGAAATTATGGCAGTTTAAAAATAAAATATGAATGCGAATTTCAAGCTGTCCTCCACTCTTGCTGTGACATCACACACTCTAGTTAATGTTACAATCTGAAGAAAACCTCTTTAAGGTCTGGACAAGGTCTGAACAATGTTTAATATCTCTAAAAGTAAGAATCAGATTTAAAAGTTGTTTTACACGAATAATCTCAGAAAGATGTGTAACATTTTAAAGTTGGAATGAGTTTTCTGATTGAAAGTATGAATGAACAGTTAGCAGTTGAAGTCGCATGAAGATTTGTTGAAGTTGAAGAATTTCTCCATTGACTTCAATGGTTAAAAATGTGATGTATTATGGGATGTATCTCTGGAATTATGAAAGTTATGAATGAGAAAAGTAATAGCAATCGATTCCCGACCGAGCTGAACGTTTTGATGTTTGAACGGAGTTTCTGTGATGTTCAATGCGGGAGGAGAAGCGCGGCAAAATAAGTCGGCGGAATAATAATAAACTTTTCGTCCATAGAATAACAGTTAGTTGGAACGCTGTTAACAGCATTCCCACTAAATTACACAAATGATTTAGCTAATTTACTACAAATATTATACATTTAGTTCTGTTTGCTTTCCGAGAAATATAATAAGATTTCTGTCTATGAATGCATTTTTAATCTTTTAGAAAAGGGGAAATTGGCTTTAGTAAAATGTAAATGTCAGTGTAAAGCTTCAAAGTCCCTACCAATATATGGGACATAACAGTAGGCAAGTAGGACAAACATATATGCACTAGTTCATCAAGCTTTTTTACTAAGTCATTGCTTGTTACAGCAAGTCTTTCAAACACATACAAATGGCTTCTCAAGACTTCAGGTATTTTGCCATGCATTGTCCCCAAGCGGCAAACTCTGGGGAACAGCCGGGAAGCCAATACGGAAGTGCCACACACTGCAGTTCATACATGGGCCGCTAGGGACTGGCTGCAGAAAGGAGCAATTTCCATAGACCCCCATGTTAAAATGCCCAACTTTACAGCAGAAAAAAACATGTTTCTACCCATGGATGCAAAAATATTATTATCGATATAGTTAGATTCCACCTTCATGATTATGAATCTGTGAGTGAATTGTTTTCTAACACGACCCTTTTATTTATATTAGGTCTTAAAGTTTGTGCATCAATTAGGGCGTGGTCACGTTGATGGACACAGTACATGCCTCACTGTCAGCTAACAGCAACTTGTCCACTCTGCTAGGCTACAACCATAGAGGCTACAACGTTAGTTAGTCATAGTACTGTACTTGACCCTTTAGCTTTAGCCGTGTTCGTGGTGATTGTGCCTTTTATGGAATATTGTTACAAATACCAGACAATTAAAATGTCGTGCTGTGCGCTTGAATGTACTAACAGAACTTCCAAGAAGTCTAAAATGATAATATTATACATGTTAACCCATTCGCAGGTGTTTGTGTGCTTGGTAGCTTAGCTTGTTACTTATTAGCCAGCTAAGGCTAAATGTTAAGAGGTGACCCAATTATCCCAGTGGTGGCCGCCGGAGCTAACGGAGCCGCAGGGGGCTAGCTCCAGCCGGCGTCCCGGAGCTAGCCCACTGCGGCTCCGTAAGGTCCGCGCGGTGGAGTCCGTCTTTTCTCAACGTGTGAATGACAAGCATTAAGAATAACAAAATATAGCTAATTCTTTTGCAGATTGTCTCATTTGATTATGAATGTAACGTTTATATAGGAGAACGACACTGTTAGCAGTAACTTGGTATGCATGTATTTCATGTTAGCTTAGCTTCTTAGCCTGAGCTAGCTCTGTTTACTTCCAGTTCGGAGGCAGCAGGTCCCGCCTCGGCTCCGCCTCTTTGCCCTTATTTGGAGCAGACGGGATTAGACTCTGATGTCACAGTCGAGCCGTTAGTGGCCAACTCCGTCTACTAAGGGCTTCACGGCAACTCTGCAGAATCCTATGGGTGACGTCACGGACACTACGTCCATTTATATATACAGTCTATGATTGTCCCCCAGCTATGCACTTGAGGTCCCTCAAACATTGCACAACTAAAATGTATCTCTTTTCTAATTGCCACACCAAGGACACTGCATTGGACTAAGTAAAGTATCTAACACTCCAATCAGACTCAATAGAAAATAGTATCATGCACAGCATTGTGACTGGTACCAGAACAAGTTGTCCTAACATACAGAATGTAATACAATATATATGACAAAACAGGTTTTGGATGTATACTGATGTACAAAGAGCTGCTGGCTGTTGTTTAAAATGAAATTACTCTTGCAGTCTAGAGTCCCCACCCCCATGCGCTCAGTCAAGAGCCCATTAGTAAACCAGTGACAGACTCCATTCTGTTCCAGAAATATATAGCCCTTCACTGACCTTGTTAGATTACATCGCTGCTCACCATTTCTCTTTTGTGTGCCCAAGAAAGAACCTCCTTAGTCAAGTTACTTAACCAAGTGTCTGCTCCTGGATTGATTTCTGGGTCACTCTTCCGATCATTAGCATTGAGTGTGAGAGGATTTCCTGAGAAAACACATCAAAACGTATAGGTTCTTGCCTTTTCTCCCAACACTAAAACAGGACAATACAAAATAAAAGTGTTTTATTTCCCCACAGCACAGAATCACCACACTGCAGCTGTGGGGAGCTGATACTGTTATTGATCAATGGTGGTCCCCTGGGAGACCATTACAAATCCCCCTGGGTTTGGGTGACACTTAGTTATTTGGTGTTAATAATGTATCAGAAAACGTGACTCAGATGTGAAGAACCAAGATGAAAGGGTCGCATTCAAATCTTAAGAATAACACAGCAAAGCAAATAAAGATGAATGATGGCACAAAAATATATTTTTAGTTGAATTACTTAAAGGAATTGAAAAATGTGATTTTTGTACATAGTTGGTTATTATTTATTTACGTATAAGTATATCAGTATGTATAGTCATTATTTATATTATTATTATTATTATTATTATTAATATTAGAAGTACTAGTAGTTGTAGTAGTATTTTTACTATTATTTGTAGCACTAACTAGTAGTATTCATAAAATGTATAAATCCACCATTGTTGTTATACTCTACACATTGATCTATATGTTTGAAATGCATTTCACACACTTAGATTGGAACCTATATGCTCCCTGTCTGTTCCTCCGATCTGCACACATTACCGAAAAAAGAACTGAGAAATCCAATCACTTAAGTGTGACAAGATGGCGAGATGGGAGATACGTCCACTAATCTTGTCTCTGTGACACTTCCCGGATGGTAAAGTAGTGGAAAACAGGATAAAAGAAGAGACTGTGATATCGCTTTCCCTGCTCAGTCATCAGTGTCACATATCACCAGGCTATAAAAGAGATTCCTGTGCTCACGGACGATAACAAAGAGCAGAGTAAACTGGCCATTTTGTCTCAGACAGGGGGCTGAGTGGCATGTTTGATTTATCTGTAGTGCACGTCTTTGTGCTTGGGTTGATGCTGAAAGACAGAGACTCTGTTCACATCGCCCTTGGATAGAACAATTGTTCTGTTTGGACACTCAAACTGTGTTTTGATGTTCCATATCAAAGCAAGTCTCAGTATCCACATTTCTGCTGCAGTGACTCTCATATAATGATGTGCAAAACAGAGTCTATTTAACAGTTGTAGCTTGAGGTAGTTTCAGAATTTTTTTAAACACGGATCCATATCAGCTTAAACCACAGGTCTCAGCGTGTTTTAAGGCAAAGGCCTTACTATAATAATACATAGCCATTAGCCAGCTCACGTGATTGCTGTTTAACAGCCATGCTTTAAAACAGTTTTCTCTGTCATATGTCAGTGCATTATTAGCCCTTCTTTAAAATAATTTACTTACAGCCTTAATGTAACTGTTAATCTCTGTGTTCAGCTAAATAATGATTGAAGACCTCTGACCAGCTTTACCACATTTATATTCAAGCAAATATTTATACACCGTTTCCAATTTAAATGATTTAAATGAACAGTGACTCAGCTGTGGCGTTCTGAATACTTAAATAGAAATAACAACAGGCTATGTAATCTACCGCACAAATACAGTACAGGAAACAAACATAATCATCTGGCATATGTTAGCTGCCAAAGCCAATTTCCACACAACATCATGAGAGCCTAAAGCCTTTTCTAATCAACATGAATAACTAAAACAATTTTGGCCTTGAATAACTCACAGCGGCGGAACTTTGTAAAAGGGTCATTCGTACACATTTGTAAACTCCTAAAATAATGACCTAGCACTGCAAACAGACAGATCCTGATGACAAACAAACACTGCCATGTTTGTCCTGCAAGCTGATTAGCTGTGATAATTCTCCTCTCTCAGCTTGTTATCTAAACAGGTAACAGCATATGCATACATTACCAGTTTTAACTCCAAAGTGTATTCTTGATGCTATGATATCAGCAGTGTAAGAGACATTTACACCTGCAGTGAACATGTTCTTGTCTTTTGTTTTCCCTCCAATAAAGACAGAAGTCAGGTGCAAAAGGCTTTGAAGCATGTATGCTAATGTTAGCTATTATAGATATATAAGTCAGGGAATTTATTGTAATGCAATCGAGCGAGCTAAGTCAAAGATAACCTTGCTCTGTTGACCTTGCTTTGTAGTATAACCCCCATGTGTTGAAACTGCAACCCTATTAGGGAAGTAAATACATATTACTTATTAAGAATGCAGTTTAGTTGTATGGTATAATATTTTGGGGTAAATAGTGAAACATCTGGTTCTGGTATCCTTTTCAAACTCACCATGCTGACCTTGTACTCATTCACCATCATTGGGCTGTAAAAAAGGAAACCAAAAAAAATGACGTTTACTGTATAAAGACTTGAATACACTTTCGAAGATATGGACTATTTTGTGAGTTGGATGGACATGTTAAAGTACAACGGCGACATATACTTTCACAGGCTCTGCTTACAAATCTGAGATATCTTAGGCTACAATAGGAATAAGTATTATATTTATTTATTCGGTAACACTTTATATTAAGGTACTGTGGTGACCACCTATTAATACACTGGGACATACTCCATACATGGAACTACAGTTGGGGGTATTGTTCCCACACGGACATGTTATGTGTTTACTATATATGTTGTGTGCCCTCCTAGCTTCTCTCTCTTCTTCCCGGACTGCAACCGGACAACATGTCTTGTTCTACTCTCTAATAAAGTACCCTTTTGCACCTTCCTTGCACCGCCTCTAACTCCCTATCTCTCGGCACTACACTGGTGACCCTGACCAGTCTCGAGAAGTTTCCGGGACGGACCCGAACACGGCAAAAGGAACTCAAGTTTTTTTCTCGAAATGCCGGGGATTTTTTGGAATCGTCCGTGGCTGCCACCGGCACGCGGACTGAGGCTCGGTGCGCGCCCCGCAGAAGAGCTGGGGACGTTGCTCGCCATTCCCGCATCAGCCTTCCATCCAACAGGGGGACGATGCACGACCTGTTGGGTCGACCAGCAACCCGATTGCTACCTCGTGGGTTTGTTTCTTCGGGGCGTGCGGCTGCACGTCCTGGCTGCGCTAGCGGCTAACCACAAGGGGCTAACGACGGCTAGCAGCTATCCATGGCTGCCATCTAGCGGCTAATGGCTAGCTGTTAACGGCTGTCAACATTTTTCTGTTAACATCTAACAATTTTTTCCGGTGCCGGAGAGTAGGTTCGACCAGCCGGTTGACCTCGTGTGGACACTCTCACCTTTTTCACCATCTCGACGGCGGTTCCAGACGCCACTCACGTTTTCATCGGCGCCTGGGTGGCGCACTCCTGGACCCCGTCTCGCCTCGACAGTTCCGGATGTCGCCCATGCTCCATCGGTCCATGGGTGGCGCGCTCCGGGACCCTGTCTGGCCTCTCATCTGTCCACAGCTCCTTCCTCCCGGGTTGCTCTCCTGCTTCCCGGGGATACCTCAACGCCTGCTGAGGACTGCGTGCCCGCCGCCGCTGCGCTTCTGCCTGCGGCCGGGTTGCGCTCCTTCCTCCCGGGGAGACTGCTCTTGCCTTCCGGGGATACCTCGACGCCTGCCGAGGATTTAATGCCCGCCACCGCCGTGCCTTCATCTGCGGCCGGGCAGCGCTCTTTCCTGCTGGGTTCGCCACGACATCTACTGTGGCCCCTGTGGTGCTTCTGCTTTTTGCCATGTTTGAATTCTGGGGGGGGCTTGTGTGGTGACCACCATGGAACTACAGTTGGGGATATTGTTCCCACACGGACATGTTATGTGTTTACTATATATGTTGTGTGCCCTCCTGGCTTCTCTCTCTTCTTCCCGGACTGCAACCGGACAACATGTCTTGTTCTACTTTCTAATAAAGTACCCTTTTGCACCTTCCTTGCACCGCCTCTGACTCCCTATCTCTCGGCACTACAGTACACAAATTAACCATCAACTAGTTGTTAATTAACATGCATATTATCAGTAGGCCTATATTGGCTTTTTATTAGTCATTATTAAACACTTATTAATGCCTTTTTCTACATGACCGTATTCTACAAGTAATAGGCCATTAGTTGAGAGTTTTTCCTCAATAACCCTCTAATTAGTGCTTATTTATTGCAAATAATGAAGATGGTGTACGAGTTTTGGTCTTAATATGCTCTGCTCAATATGGGCCACAAGAATAGTAATTCTCTCATAATAACACTTAACAAATATGATCTATTCTTATGTAACAAGACATGAAACTATAAGGGTTAATTGTGTCTAAATAACTCAAAATTAGGTAGGCCTATTTATATCTAAGAATATGTTTTGGGGTATTGACAGTGCAGCTATAACAAGGTGATATTGACCTGTATGTTTCATATTTGCATATTTATATTTTTGTAAATTTTTTACTGAAGGTTAGACAGTTTTCCGGGTCCCGTGGCGTGCAGTTGTGACGCTCCTAGGCTCCTTCAGCTTCGCAAATAATTGCATATGCTCAGTCATTGTCACTTATTAAAACCTCCTATACAACACACTCTCACTCCATAATCGTCCAGGAGCGACGTTTGGTCAGGGTCAGTGTCGTGCGGTTGGGACGCTCCTAGGCTCCTTCAGCGTCATAAAGGGACGCAAATAGCTTTCAACTGATTGCAATGTATTCCCATCTGCGGCGGGATTTGACGCTCATGGAAGCACGGCATTCGTTTGTGTCGGCTGCCATTAAAGGCAATGTGAGCGTCCATTCCCATTGGATAACGGAGAATTGTACCCCCGGAAGTAAGTATTCCCTTACTGTCAATTGATTTTACAGTGATATCTGCACTACTCATCGACTAAAAAACACCAGATTATCCTTGTTAATTACACAACATTGATTGGTTTAAATTGTGTGCAATGCTTTTGTATTTTCCCCCTTCGATTCGGAGAAACAAATATTTTTTCGCAGTAAAGGATGGCAGAAGACACTACACTACACAGAATCCCCAGCTATTGTTTAGGACTACACCATGTGCTCTGTTTGACAAACCCCGTGATTAGTTCTCAAGCTCTGTGATGGTCCACCGCGTCCCCCCTCCTCCACCCCGTCCCCAGAACTACACATGCTGGCTATTGTGTTTCGCAACATGTTCTATGGCACGTCTCTACTGGGAGTTGTAGTTTTAAAAGACGTTTTCGTATTTCCCATAATAATAAGTTGCCAGTATTAAACTGTGTACATCCCTGGAGGTTTAGGGGATAGGAAACACTCAAATTTAAAACATATAATTAATAAATGGGTGAGATTTGCTTGTGCCCATAATGGGCAGCATTAATATATACCTACAGTACATGACAGCTAAGGTCAGAAGAGCTTTATTTAACAGCTGGTCTTATGTGTGTGACCCCTGTGATAACATTACATTACATTAATTGATAAGCCTGAAACATGCACTTGTCAAGATTCAGAGGCAAATTTTGCAAATATGGCAGTAGCCATCGATCATCTTAAGATAAGATATACTTTATTGATCCCAAGTTGGAAACATTTGTGTTACATCAGCATGTGTAACAGTTGTAAATATGCAGTGGTGTTTATTTACATCATTTAGTATAATCACACAAATTCTGTGTTTTACATTTAACAATTCTGTGTTCTTTATTTATTGATTGTTCAATACCTGACAAGGCCGGAGATGAAATATCTATACATCTTATAAGAGTATAATACATATGTATAATATCAGTTAAAATAAGTGCTTCAACATAGTTAACATTGCTGGAGGTATGCACAAATATTGATAGATGTCTTGTAATGCACTATTGAGGAACCTGCGACCCAAGTTTTTCATGCAATGCATAACTACACCGTTTGTGAATATGATATGTCAATAAATCTTAGAAAATCTTGAAATCTTGAAAGGGATGTGCAAAATAGTCATTACAGTCTTTAATTAACTATTAGTAGACAATAACGAGTAATGAATATACTTTATAGGGATCCTATTAAAATAATGAAATTCAATAACATGCTTTAACCACTAGGTGTCCCTTTATATCAGCTGTGCACCTTTATGGTGTAAATACAGCCTATCTACCAATTGGATCAAATATAAAAGTCAGCCAAATTAGTGTTGATACTGCAAGGAGACGTATTGTGTGAATAGAAATGTAAGATGTTTGTTAGAGCCACAAAGTTATTATTTCGATTCATACTGTAATTTGATAAATGATGGAAAATGATTTATATTGCCATGGTGAATATGTTTTGATGAAATGATTGTTAATTTTATATCGTAAATATGATCTGTTTCCTTGTACCTTCCGCTGTGTATTTAAGTGAGGTAATTGAGGACAGCCGGCGTGCTCGGAGACCTGAACAGTTTTTCAATCGCATTGCAGACCGAGATTGGTGTTGCAAATTGGACTGCAAACAAAGTATAGTTTAGTTTATATAGGAAAGTATATAGCCGAAATATTGTTTAAGATTTGTTATTTTGAGTCTATTTAAGTCAATACTTTTTTGTTAATAAATTAAAAAAATTTGACTGAAAACCTTCGGCTGCTTATTGTTTTGGATTGCGTGTCGTCAACCCCGCTCTATAGTGGCAAGAGGAAACCCTTGATGCCACTAGATCAAGTCGAAAAACTCCGTAAGGAAGAGACACACACCGTTTGGATCACCGGAAAAGAGGGACACACCGGAGCGGACAGACTGGGCCGGTCGTGAGTAAATACATGGAATAAATGCATACGCATTGATTGGAATGTCGGACGTGTTAAAGTCTAAAAGGAAATCATAACGGCGATTTACACATTGGAGGAGGATTGTAAATACCTGTGGATCTTCTGTGAAAAGAATGTGATTGAATTTGTTTGTGCAACAAAGGAAGCCAGTAGGCGTGCTCTGTGAGACTCATTAAAGGAATGGTCCACTCATTAGATAATTAATCAAAACTTCAGTATTTAGTGAAACGTTATGTTTAAACCATACCCTGAAGAAATCAGCGATATTCCCCGGTAAATAATGATTTTATAGCTCTTTTTTATCAAGACCTGTATATTCCGTCTGGCCGCCGCCATGTTTGCCATTTTCAGTAGTCACGTGATGGTCGTGACGTCATCCATGCGTTCACTTTGTCAACACACGGAAACATGGTGGAGTATTTCAGTTCGGACTCGTCAGCAGAGGAACAAGTTTTGACCAATGTGAAGAGATTGGATGGGGGAATTCAGCCATACATATCAGTATGACAATCCGACACCCTCTGTCCTAAGACCCTCACATCGTACAAGGAAAAACTTCCGAAGAAAACCCACAGTTTAAAGGGAACATGGGAGAAACCTCAGGGAGAGCAACAAAGGAGGGATCCCTCTCCCAGGACGGACAGACGTGCAATAGATGCCGTGTGTAAATTGAAAAGATAATACATTTGCAACATAGGTAGTCCAAATGTTTGGAAATGCATGTGTGTATAATGGGAAGATGATATAAGATACTATATGTATGCATGTAGTACCACCCTTGCTAGCGATTCCCTCTCTAGTTTAGCATACTCAGCTTCGTTGTCCCTGGCCATAGAATCACGATTTTATGGGGCTGGAAAAACTGGGGGGAAATACACACTAGCCGGTACTACGCTATATGGAAAGGCCACCAAAAGCTGTCCTGGCCTGGACGTTAAAACGGGGCTAGCCGCTGCAATGGAAATGCGCTATAACATACCTTATTCTTACTCCGAGCACTACTTCTGCTCCTCCGTCGCTTCACACTTGCAGAGGGCGATTTCTCTACTGGCCGAACTGGTGTCCTGGTCGGTGATGACACCAGAAAGACCGATGGTACTGCATCTCCATTGAGTAATGGTTGTTCTTTAAATCCCATGTTATGTTTGATCATACTCTCAGAGTAGTCGTCCGGAAATGTGAAATGTTCGCTGCATACATGAGCCTGTAAATCTCTCGGTTCGGGCCGGCCACATTTCGCTAGCCACTGCCTCCGAATGTACTTCTTATGCTTACCTTTTGGCAACAGATGGAACCGAGCATTCCGTGGATTGTTCCTATCCGAATTATGGCAATATTTCGCGATACAGTGAGGCATATTTGAATAGAGAAACTACAGTAAATAACATGGAGATCAACGTGTCTTCGAAAACCAAACGCATGGATTACGTCACGTCCGGGAAATGGCGGCGCCCACAGTGTTGATGTTATTTCGGTATATAATCAGTTTAAAATCACTGATAATGTCATCGGATTAAAAAAAAAAAAAGAGAGACTGGCAGAGACTGGTCTGTTTTATCGGATGATAATTTTTAAAAAATGAGTGTCATGAGCATACCATTCCTTTAAAGGAGCGCAACGTCTTTTACGCACGGCCCAAAAACAAACAAATAAATAATGTCGGACGATCCCAGGACTTCTGCTGACGCAGAAACATTGTTAAAATCACACAAAGCCTCCCGCAGTGGGAAATTAGGAGCATGCACAAGGAAAATGAACGAAATGAAGGCCTTGCTTGTGGAGGATGGGAATGTGGAACATGTGAATGAAGCTTTGGAGATGTTCAAACAAAATATAAATGACGTGTGCAGTGTTCATGGGTCCGTACAACAGCTTTTATCAGAGGAGGAGAGAGAGGAGGATCATGTGGACTGGTTTGAGGCAAAAATGACACATTTTGAATATTGTTTGAAAGATGTGGATGTGTGGAAAAGAGAAAAAATTGCACAATCAAAGATTCATACCCATGACAGCATCGCTAATGTTTCACACAAGTCAAGGAGCTCAAAAACCTCTTCAGTCTCCTCAGCATGTCGAAGAGCATCTGCTGAAAAGGCTGCCCTGCTAGCCAGAGCAGCTGGATTAAAGGACATGCACTGCTATTACAACAAGCAACACTAAAAGCTGAACTGGAACAAATGGAAATGGACACAGAAATTGCAGCATCTGCTGCTAAAATAAAGGTTCTGCAAAGCATTGACGTGGAGGAAAAAATGGATGATCAAATTCAAGATGCAATGAATGCTTATCTGGAGGAAAGCAAAGAAAAAAGCACAGACACTTTGGATCCTGAAACCTCAGCCATGGAGTTCATGCCATTGGGTGCAGTGCCTAAAACACCACTTCAGAGGACTGTCATTAATCTTCGCAGCCCTCAGCGACCCACAACACAGTTTAGACCTTTCAAAATGCCCACAATGCATAGCTCCACCCAACACAATGAAACCCATGATAACCTCGACACTGTTATACAGAGACAGAAAGATATTGCTGACATTGCTGACATTATGCAGCAGAAACTTCTCTAGCCCAAGGATGGCCACTAGGAGCCACTATGAGCCAACCCATGAGTAGAGGCAGCAGCTTCGCCACCATCATCGCAGCAGCATGTGATCAGGAGAGCAGCGCTGCACCATCAAACACGGAGCAGCGTGGCACCTTCAAACAGCCACAAGGGGGCAGTCCTGCCTCTTTTTGCTACTTTTGTAAAGGCAAGGACGTGCTGACTGATTGCCATCAGTTCAAACATCATCCACACAAGGAAAAGGTTGACTTTTTGAAGATAAATGGTTATTGTTTTGGATGTTTTATGAGGGGTCATATGAGCAGGAACTGTAGGAAAAGGCTGACATGTCAAAAGTGTCACCCAACAATACTTCACATTGACAGTCCACTTCTACAAAAGCCTCCCCCTACTGAAACAAAAGGAGCTTGGGTCAACAGTGCACTTGTCTCGGCTGGTGAAGCTACTGGGGCCGGTAGGGATTGTGCCTTAGCCATAGTGCCTGTTCGAGTCAAGGTTCACAAAGGAGATAAGTTTATCTCAACCTATGCTTTTCTTGATCTCGGCAGTTCAGCGTCATTCTGCACAGAGAATCTAATGAGACAGCTGAATCCCAAATCACGAAAAACGACAGTCGTTCTACGAACAATGGGTCAGGAACAACTTGTAAAGAGTTACAAACTCAAAGGATTGGAGATAGGACATTTAGATGGCACCTTGACCTACCTCAAGTGTACACACAGAATAAGATTCCTGTCTCAAAAGAAAATGTACCTACCCAAAAGGATCTGGAAAGATGGCTTTATCTAAGTGACATACAGCTGAAAGAAGTTGATGCTGACATAGAGCTTCTAATAGGAGTTGATGTTCCTAAGGCAATGGAACCTTGGGACATAATAAGAAGTCAAGGAAATGGACCATATGCAGTCAGGACAGTGTTTGGATGGGTGGTGAATGGACCACTCAACGCTTGTACTGCTGTGGAATCCGGACCTGTGGTCACAATGGTCAACAGAATATCAGTAGCCAACCTGAATGATCTCCTTATCACACAATACAATCTGGACTTCTCGGAAAAAGATTATGAAGAGAAGAAGGAAATGTCAGGTGAAGACAAAAGGTTCATGGGGATAGCATCAAGCTCAGTAGAACTCAAGGATGGACACTATCACCTACCCTTGCCTTTTCGAAAAAAGGACATAGTTATGCCTGACAACTACGAAATGGTAAAACAACGTACTCTAAATCTCCTAAAGAGGTTTAACAGGGATGCAGAATATGCCATGGAATACAAAACATTCATGGAGGATGTGTTAAAAAGGGGTTATGCAGAGAGAGTGCCACCAGAACAGCTTAACAGGAATGATGGACAGATATGGTACATACCTCACCACGGTGTTTACCATCAACAAAAGCACAAACTTAGAGTTGTGTTTGACTGCACTGCATCATGCAAAGGCACATCTCTTAACAAGGAACTTCTCCAAGGTCCAGACCTGGCGAACACTCATTGGAGTTCTGCTTAGATTCCGCCAAGAACAAATTGCTTTCATGGGGGACATTGAGGCAATGTTCTATCAAGTGCAAGTCCAGAGAGAGCACAAAGACTTCCTTAGGTTTCTGTGGTGGCCGGATGGAGACACTAACAATTCATTGGAGGCATATAGAATGAAGGTCCACCTCTTTGGTGCTGTGTCCTCACCTAGCACTGCTAACTATGCTCTCAGACAAGTGGCAGAAGACAACAGCTTCAAGTACGACGAAGAGGTAACTGAAACAATCAATTCCAACTTTTACGTTGATGATTTCCTCAAATCAGTGGCCACAGTTGAACAAGCTATTAAGCTTATCAGAGACCTCAGAGACGCATGCGCCAAAGGAGGTTTCTCATTGACCAAATGGGTCTGTAACAACCGTGAAGTGCTTGCAAGTATACCTGAGCATCACAGAGCAAAGCTATTCAGGGATCTGGACTTTGACAGGGAAAACCTGCCAATTGAAAGAGCACTTGGAATCAAATGGGATACAGAGAAAGACTCCTTCATATTCAAAGTCAATATCAAAAACAGAGCTCTTACCAGGAGAGGGATCCTCTCTACAGTCAGTTCCATCTACGACCCATTAGGATTCCTCTCCCCATTTATCCTTAAAGCCAGGCAGATCCTCCAAGAGCTATGCAGGATAAAGTGTGGATGGGATTAAATCATCCCAGAAGAATACTCAAAACAATGGCAGAAATGGATCACAGAGTTGGAACAGTTTAGCAGATTTCATGTACACAGGTGTATGAAACCTGATAATTTTGGACCAATCAGGACTGCAGAGCTTCATCACTTCTGTGACGCAAGCGAAAAAGGTTACGGCACCACCAGCTATCTTCGCTTTATAAACAGTATGGGAAGGGTCCATGTTTCATTTATTTTGGGAAAATCCAGAGTGACTCCACTCAAACAGATCACTATTCCCAGATTGGAGCTTACTGCAGCAACACTTGCAGTAAAGGTGGACAGGATGTTGAAAAGGGAGCTTAAAGTGGACCTCAACGACTCAACTTTCTGGACAGATAGCACCTCTGTCCTCGGATACATCAGCAACCAGACTAAACAATATCACACATTTGTGGCAAACAGAGTTTCAGTGATCAAGGACCTGTCTCAGGAGAAGCAGTGGAGGCATGTGAGCTCCATAGACAACCCTGCCGACGACGCGTCCCGTGTGCTGCATGTAGAAGACTTTCTAAAGACATCAAGGTGGAAAACAGGACCTAAGTATCTGGAAAAGGAATATTGGCCAAAAACACCTAAGAACCTGGGCCTCATTCCATCAGAGGACCCAGAGGTTAGAAAGGACGTAGCAGTTAACAGTTTGAGTGTCAACGAAACCAACCCAACCAGCAAACTGTTTGAGTATTACTCATCATGGAGCAGACTGCAGAGAGGGGTTGCTTGGATACTTAAATTAAGGGGAATTCTTCTTCTGCTAAATCAAAGAAGAAAATCTGCAAAGGCTGACCTTGCCCCAGATTGGACTATTTTGAAATCCTTAAAGGACAAAATGAACAAGTTAAAGTTGACATTTGGATCACAACATCTGTCTGTGGAAGACATTAGAGAAGCTGAAAGTCAATAATTCACTCTGAGCAAAGACGTCACTTCTCTCAGGAACTTGCACTTTTGGAGAAGGCAAGCAAGATCAAGCAGCTCTATCAGGAAGCTGGACCCAATCTTAGTTGAAGGCATGCTAAGAGTGGGAGGACGAATAAGCAAATCAGCAATGCCAATGGATCTGAAGAACCCCATTATCCTGCCCAGAGACTCTACTGTATCCAAACTGATCCTGGGCCACATCCATCAGCAGATTGGACACTCTGGGAGAAGCCACATGCTCTCAAGACTAAATCAAAGATTCTGGTTGCCTCGTGCTAATTCGGCAGCCAGAAAGATAATCAGAGCCTGTGTTTTCTGCCGAAGAATGCTAGCCACAGTTGGAGAGCAGAAAATGGCTGACCTCCCAGAGGATCGGGTGTCTCCAGATCTACCACCCTTTACTCATGTTGGTATTGACTTCTTTGGACCTCTGGAGGTTAAACGAGGCAGAGCAAATGTAAAACGTTGGGGAGTGATCTTCACCTGCCTTGTGAGTCGTGCCATACATCTGGAAGTTTCGAGCTCATTGGACACTGACTCCTGCATCAATGCTTTGCGCAGATTCATATGTCGCAGAGGGCAAGTGACAAGCATCAGGACAGACAACGGCACAACTTTGTGGGAGCACAGAAAGAGCTAAGAGCTGCTCTTAAAGACCTGAATCAACACAAGATTCAAAATGCATTACTCGGGGACGGAGTAAAATGGACTTTTGATCCGCCATATGGAGCCCACCATGGTGGAGTTTGGGAGAAGCTCATCAGACCTGTAAAAAAGATGATGTGTTCCATCCTAAAATAACAGAGATTGGATGATGAGACTCTACAGACAGCTTTATGCGAAGTTGAGGGCATCATGAATGACAGACCATTGACTACAGTTTCAAGTGACCCAAATGATCTTGAACCCCTCACGCCAAATCACCTCCTTCTGTTAAAGACAAAACCGATTATGCCACAGGCACAATACCTCGCAGATCTCGGAGGAGATAGATAAGAGAATATCTCCCAATCATGCAACAGCGAGTCAAATGGCACAACCCCAAACGGAACCTTCGCCCCAATGATTTCGTCGTCGTCGTGGATAACACAGCACCAAGAAATTCCTGGCAAATGAGCCGGGTGATAAAGACACTGTCAGGGTCGAAAGGGCTTGTCCGAAGTGTCTTGGTGAAAACCAAGAGTAGCACCTTACAGCGACCAATTGACAAGCTCTGTCTGCTTCTGGAAGCAATTGATTGAACACAAGATGTCATGTGCTAGTAACCTCTGACACCCAGTATCACACACACACACATGCCCCCCCCCCCTTTTCCTCTTGAACTCATGCAAACACACCAAACACAAACATTGGACTATGAACTATGACAATGATTGTATATTGATGACAGTTACATTTTGAGTAACTGCTTGTTTTTTGGCTCTATTATAATGTATTAATTGTTTTGCTACTGCGTCAACAATTAGGGGCCGGTATGTTAGAGCCACAAAGTTATTATTTCGATTCATAATTTGATAAATGATTTAATGATGGAAAATGATTTATATTGCCATGGTGAATATGTTTTGATGAAATGATTGTTAATTTTATATCGTAAATATGATCTGTTTCCTTGTACCTTCTGGTGTGTATTTAAGTGAGGTAATTGAGGACAGCCGGCGTGCTCGGAGACCTGATGAGACGGGGAGCGGAACAGTTTTTCGACCGCAAATTGCAGACAGAGATTGAAGTTGCAAATTGGACTGCAAACAAAGTATAGTTTAGTTTGTATAGGAAACAGGGTTTCCGCTAGGATTTTTTCTCGCCGGTCAAATGTCCAGGCAGAATTTATTTTACTGGACAAATTTGAAACTTACCGGTCATATTTCAATAATAATAATAAGAGTTGTGTAGCAGAGTTTCCGTTAGCAGGTAATTACCGGACTATGAGCAGATATGCAGTTCACGGGGCACATTTTTATATTGCTTCAGTTTATAATCGTAACAGATCGAAAAATTCAGATTCATTTTTCAATAAATTATTCCACAAACAACATAATTATTACATTCAAACAAACTACTTGTAGTAGATAACGTACATTATTCAAAAGTTTACATTACATTTGAATAATAACACGGGAGAAATGGATCCTCTCTGTTCCCCTCTCTCTCTCCTGACAGCCCGTCAGTTTTTCAAGCAGCTCCTGCAGCTCGCTAAACAGAGGGCGGGGGTTCAGGTGATTATGCAGAGCTGCGTGTCTCGGTCAGACTCAGCAGCTGATCTGATCTCTCTCTCTCGTCCGGTTACACTTCACTCGCGTTTATGTCCATATCGATCAGATCCAGCTCTCCTGATCGGCCTTTATAGAGAGCACCGATCAAACTATTAAGAGTGAATATCGGCCGATAATGACCGGCGGCCGATCGATCGGAGCCTCCCTAATTATCACCAGACATTTTGACCGGCAGGTTTTGAATTTACAGGTTTTAAATACATTTTACCAGCTAAAAACCGGTAATTACCGGCTAACGGAAACCCTGATAGGAAAGTATATCGCCGAAATATTGTGTAAGATTTGTTATTTTGAGACTATTTAAGTCAATACTTTTTTATTAATAAATGACATTTTTTTGACTGAAAACCTTCGGCTGCTTATTGTTTTGGATTGCGTGTCGTCAACCCCGCTCTATAGTGGCAAGAGGAAACCCTTGATGCCACTACAATGTTGTTTAATTGCTGATATATTTATGATCTTACATTGTAAGGATTAGTAACATGTATTGTGTTTATGTGATGACATTTGGAGATGTTTAAACTCAATGAGAAAATGTGTTAGCATACACGCTAGCGTTAGCCATACTAGCCTGTATACATGCTTATTGCACAGCATTAGCTATATTTACACTTAGCGGTCCTATGGGTTAATCTGTGTATGTTACACTTGCATGTATGAGATCATTAAATGCCGTAACTTCTTTTTTTTATAGTTTCACTCCGTTTGAATGTCAGTGGACTGCAAATAAGTAAATAAAGGAGCATGGCTGCTCATTCCCTGGCTCTCAAAAGCTGGCTGTTTAATCTATGTTCACACTGAGACAGTACAACACATAGAGAGAACAGTAGGCCTACACCTATTGTGTAAGTACATACAAGCAGGTCACAAAGTATGATTAAAAATACATAAACTCTGTTCAAAAAATCATTTTTTATTAAAAAGTACAGGCTGCATGTGTTCTCAGCCTTGGACAAACTTGACATGTTTTGGTATGTGTCTGAACCTCTCTTTAGTGGTTCATTAAGAAAACAGATATTTCAACGTGTGCCTACTTTGTTCATGTACTATTGAGGTTAATTTCAGTATTTGTGCTATAATCAGGGTTCGTACGGGTGCTTGAAATCCTTGAAAATGCTTGAAATTTGACGTGGTGTTTTCAAGGTTGGGAAAGTGCTTGCATTTTGGGAATGGTGCTTGAAATTGAGATAAAGTGCTTGAAAATGTAAATGCTTTACTTTTACAATAAATTGCTGTCTGACTGAATAGTTCGCTTTGCATCGCTTCTACATAAAACAGCTTCGCTGCGACCTTCCCTTGCTATGCGCGCGACCTGCAAGTGTTTGTGTTACGTGTGACCTGGGCATTCTGATGAGAGTTATAGATGACTGTGTGCCAGGAGGTTGCAGTTTCAACGAGCGTTGGCTAGCAGAAGACAAATACAAGCCATGGCTAAGACGAGGGTCAAGCCCACGAGTAGCCTCCTGCAAAATTAGCAAAAATAACGATGCGAGAGTCTGCGCTGACGAGCCACATGAAAGGTACGCCGCAGTAAAGCATTTTAGATTAGGCGTTGCATGTCACATCATTCATCCACATCTGTAAAGTAACTAAAGGTATTAAATACATGTAGTGGAGTAAAAGTACACTATTTACCTCTGACTTATGTTCACTTCCAACCTAAAAGTACCTCAAAAATAGTAATCAATAATGTATTGAAAAGTTATTTGGCTAATAGTTTTATATTGGCTCAGCCAGGTTATATGGGATGCCCAGTCTACGTACAGATCACTAATTTTGAAATATTACACTTAGTTTTATTTTCTTTAATTTGTCATCCTCGTGTAGAAGGCTATCACGAAACACACATTTGGTTGTTTATAGCATAAAGAACATCTGATTTAATGTGAGGTAGGGAAATAATCATTTGAGTATGTGTATATAAATATGTAATTTACAACAGCTGTAAGCTGCTTGAAAAGCTGGAAAATGCACCTTGAAAAGTGCTTGAATTTGACTTTGGAAAAGGTGTAAGAACCCTGTATAATGTATTTACAAAGTGTGAAGAGGAGGCAACTTCAGAATCGGGAACCTGTTCAGGTCAATTAGAGTCAAACTAATAGCTTATTGGTTATGAACAAGACTTCACTTTGAAATAAGGAACACATTTTTAGATAGAAATACCTAATTTTGAGTTATTTAGACCTAATTAACACTTACAGTTTAATGTCTTGTTACATAAGAATAGATCATTTTTGTTAAAGGTCCCATGTCCTGGCCATTTCTACTGATCATAATTCCATTGTTGAGGTCTACTAGAATAGATTTACTCAATGTTCCAAAATGACATTGGTTTCTCATACAGCATCTCTGTATGTGTATTCACTCTCTGTCCTAAACGGCTTGTTGGAGCTCTTGCTCTTGTGACAAATTGTATTAAAGTTTTAATTTCACAATGAATGCATATTTAAACATTTCTTAATTCATGGTGCCCAGGGGACATATCCTTATGAAATATGACTACACGAAAGCTACAAACATTTGTCTTGGTCTCTTATCTTTCAATCTAGTGCTATCACCAGGTTCAGTTTTGAACTTTAAGTTAAGTTAATAACCTAATATCTGTAAACCTATTGACAGTTTCATGGCCTGCAATTATTTGTGATTAACACATTTTCATTGAGAGCATAATAGAATACTGCTGTGCGTACAGTAGTTTATTCAATAAAACAAAAAACATTTGATTTTACTCAAATACACACCTATAAATAGTAAAACCAGAGAAACTGAACATTTTCAAGTGGTTTCTTAATTTTTTCCGGAGTTGTATAATCTCACAGAGCAGCTATGGTTCTGCTCTTAATTTCTATTTTGGATAACATGTGAGTAAATCCAAAATGTAAACCACTGTGGACTGAATTAAACTACTGCAGTGTACAAGACTAGCTGTAAGGCAGGCAAGGCAAGTTTATTTATATAGCACCTTTCAACACAAGGCAATTCAAAGTGCTTTACAAAAAATGAAAGACATTAAGAAAATGGCATTTAAAAATAGTCATTAAAAATAAAAGATAATAAAATGAACATTAAAAGAAAAAATACATGGATAAAAGTTACAGTGCAGTTTAAGATGTGAATAGTTCAATTAAAAGCAGCGACAAAAAGAAAAGTCTTCAGCCTGGATTTAAAAGTAGCAAAAGAGTTGCAGCGGACCTGCAGGTTTCTGGGAGTTTGTTCCAGATATCTGGAGCATAATAACTGAACGCTGCATTACCATGTTTAGTTCTGACTCTGGGGACAGAAAGCTGACCAGTCCCTGAAGACCTGAGAGATCTGGATGGTTCATAATTTAGCAGGAGGTCAGAAATGTATTTTGGGCCTAAACCATTCAGTGCTTTATAAACCAGCAGCAGTATTTTGAAATGTATTCTTTGACACACAGGAAGCCAGTGTAAAGACTTCAGAACAGGAGTGATGTGATCCACTTTCTTAGTGTTAGTGAGGACTCGAGCAACGGCGTTCTGAATCAGCTGCAGCTTTCTAATAGATTTTTTCAGCCTGTCCTCCTACAAAAAACGACCAAATAGGTCGATTGTTTAAGCACCAGATTACGACCCATAGCCACGTTTTAAAGTGTAGCACCTCTAGTGGTCGTGTAAGAAACAACATGCTCCCGTTTATTTACAAATAACCCTCTCTGGAAAATCCTAAATTGTAGAACAGTTTGGCCATTAAAATGCTTTTTGATTAGATTTCTAGCGAGAAGTGTATATTGTACTTTTATAATCCACGTCCAGTGGAAGTGTAGGATCTATAGTTTGATAGATATTACGAAGATGATTTGAGGTCTCGCCAGGATAACGTGTATATGCGGCAGCTTCCATGTAAAGTTAGCGTGGGTGAAAACAGTATTTCCGGTCTCGAAGTTTTCATAATAAAACCGGATATATTCCCCTCACTGTCAAATGATTACACAGTGATATCTGCATTACTCATCCACTAAAAAACATCAGTTTATCCTTGTTAATTACACAATATTGATTGGTTTAAATGGTGTACAATGCTTTTGTGTTTTTAACCTTCGAGTCAGAGAAACAAATCGTTTTTTAGGAGTTTAGACACTACAGTTTCCGAAGACACTACACTACCCAGAATCCCCAGCTATCGTTTGGGACTACAACATCCGCCTTGCTTTACAAACCCCGTGATTAGTCATCAAGCCCTGTGATTGGATGTTGGAGTGGCAGTGCGACAAGGTTACGCTGTCAAACAGCTCTTTGAAATGGAATGGAACCACGCCAGACTATCCAAAACTGGACTTGGACGGGTCCAGCCCCCGGCTCCAGCTTCCCTCCCCCCCCCCCCCCCCAGAACTACACATGCTGGCTATTGTGTGTTTCGCAATATATGGCACGTCTCTTTATAAGACGTTTTCGTATTTCCCACAATTAGAAGTTGGCAGTATTAAACGTGTACACCCTGGAGGTTTAGGGGATACGAAACACAGTGGTGTTATCAATTGTAAAACATATAATTAATAAATGGTGAAATAATATACCCACATGACACCTAAGGTCAGAAGAGCTTTATTTAACAGATGGTTTTATGTCTACCCCTCCTGTTGTTCATTGATAAGCCGGAAACATGCACTTGTCAAGGTTCAGAGGCAAATTTTGCAAATATGGCAGTAGCCATCGATCATCTTAAGATAAGATAAGATATACTTTATTGATCCCAAGTTGGGAAATGTTTTTGTTACAGCAGCATGTACTACTTTGTTCTACTCCACTACAATTCAGAGGTTAACCTGGTATTTTTACTCTACTACATTTATTTTTGTTACTTTGCAGATTCTGATTAATGATGTGAAATATAAACAACCCTTAAATCAGACTTTAGTTACACCTGAGTAAAATTCAGCCTTATCAGTTTGTCTGTTTTGCACATCCTCCTGTTAATATCTTTGGACGTCCTGCACTAAACTGTTTTATTGTAGAGATCACTACAGTATCTTCTAGATATTTTCTATTCTATATTTCTATCATTGACCCCTATTTTGTATGTAGGCTACTCTTAATATTTAAATGTTTTCATCAATAACTAAATAAATATAACTTATTCAACAACTACATTCAATAACGTGCTTTAACCACTAGGAGGTGCGGTTTAGACCAGTGGTCTGGTTAATAAAACATAATAATATCGTACATAATATGATTATTCACTTTATTGTGAGTTTAAAACAGAACGGTAAAGGAAAATACAGTTTCAGTCTCTCGATGTGAAGCTTATGCATTGTACCATGAACCTGTATAGACCTGTAACAGTCAACTGCATGAGGAGTTGGAAAGGTAGTTCAGAAAATCAGTAATATCTTTAAAAAGCTGTGCACCGTTATGGTGTAAATACAGACTATCTACTAATTGGATCAAATATAAAAGTCAGCCGAATTAGTGTTGATACTGCAAGGAGACGTATTGTGTGAAAAGAAATGGAAGATGTTGTTTAATTGTTGATATATTTATGGTTCACGTCACGTATTCAGTTTTGGCGGCATCTCTTCCAGTTTGTCAAAAGGTCTTCTGATCAGGGCTCTATAAATACATATCTAGGGCAGATATGTAATATTTAATGCAGCCGAACCGTGTATTACAATGCCATTATGTGATGACTTTCAAAGAGAAAAGCAAGAACACTCGGAATAAAGTATTATTATTATTATTATTTTTAATGTTTTCCGATTTCATATCACATAAACACCATATCCCGACGTGCATTGCGGCGTGATTTTAGCCCATCAAAACCTCTGAAAAAAGAAATGTGTCTCTCAGAATCGAAAGAGAAAAACCTATGGGAAAAACACAAAAGCATTGTACACAATTTAAACCAATTAATGTCGTATAATTAACTAGGATAAACTGATGTTTTTTTAGTGGATGAGTAGTGCAGATATCACTGTTAAATCATTTGATCATTGGTTTTATTATGAAAACGGCGAGACCGGAAATACTGTTTTCAACCCGTAACTTTACATGGAAGCTTGCCGCATATACACGTTCTCCTGACGAAATCTCAAATCATCTTCGTAATATCTATCAAACTATAGATCCTACATATCGACTGGACGTGGATTCTAAAAGTACAATATATACTTCTCGCTAGAAATCTAATCATAAAGCGTTTTAATGGCCAAACTATCCTACAATTTAGGATTTTCCAGAGAGGGTTATTTGTAAATAAACGGGAGCATGTTGTTTCTTACACGACCACTAGAGGTGCTACACTTTAAAACGTGGCTATGGGTCGTAATCTGGTGCTTAAACAATCGACCCATTTGGTCGTATGAGTTGGAGGACTTGTTGGATTTTTTAGTGAGACCTGTGAAGACACCATTACTATTGTCCAGTCGACTGAAGATAAAAGCATGGACAAGTTTTTCCAAATCCTGCTGTGACATTAGTCTTTTAATCCTAGATATATTCTTTAGGTGATAGTAGGCTGATTTAGTAACTGTTTTAATGTGACTGTTGAAACTCAGGTCAGAGTCCATGACTACACCTAGATTTCTGGCTTTATCGGTTGTTTTGAACATTGCAGACTGAAGCTCAGCGCTAACTTTTAAATGTTCTGCCTTGGCTCCAAAAACCATTACCTCAGTTTTATCTTTGTTTAATTGGAGAACATACATTGGTGTATGTTAAAATAAACATACAGTATAAACATGATCGAAGGGAGATTTCTCACTGTCAAAAACACAAGGACACATTACATTTTTCACACACCATTAACTGTACTTCCACAATGCCTGACAAGGATCTCTTTTTTTTTCTGAAACTGCTTACCCTACGACCTGTTCACCTCAATAACCTAATCCTAATTATCCTTAAATCAACCTATGTCATTGTTCCAGTTAACATGACAGGATATACTCAAGTATTTAAAATAGCATAGTTAATGCCATTACAAGTACCCATGTCTATCACAATGTACCTCCTGACATCAGTTAGCTAATTTTAATGGACACTTCTCACAAAAATTATTCATATTTAAAAGCCTGTGAACTATGGCACATCAGAGGGAGCAACCATATGGCTCGGATCAAAACCTCTCCTCCACTGAAAAAGAAAATTCTGCTAATTAAACGCTTCCCGATTAATTTAGCCACTCTAATTAGACGGGAATGTATTCCACATCAATATGTCAGCAGAAAAGGCGGCTTGGCCACGAGATAATGAAAAATACAGCTTATTTTTAACCAGTTCCTAAAAAAATCACTACACTAAAAGAAGATACTAGTACGATGTAAATCTGAAATGTATGTGAAAATAAAAATGTGTTTCTTGCTATCACTTGGAATTTGTTCAAAGTAATAATACATTTGTATGCAATGAATACATTTATGGGTTTAGAGAACAACCAATCACAGACAGGAAAGCAGGGAAGTGTTAAGGATGCAACGAAAATAAGAGATTAACAGCAAAGAAAGGGAGGATTGAATCAGAAAAAACACACATGGAGAGAAAGTGGGATTTTCTTACTGCTACACAGGAGTCCTATTATTGATCAAGCACAAACTACTCACTCACCCCGCTAACAAGACATTCAAAGCTGGTGTGAGAACAATTTTATACAAAGGAGATAATTAACCAAGCCCTTGGGCAGCAGTGCAGGGAAGTGGAAACGCAAGCGTGCACACAACCACTTTAGCTTCATTAGCACTGTTGTAACCGGTGAGTCACTCAGTGAGGTAGTTTGCTGGTGACCTTTATAGTGCACTCATGAGCGCATGTGTGCCATGTTCAATTCTACAGGAGGAATTAACTTAACTCACTAGAAATGATTCACAAGATCTTAACAACAACTTTAAAAATACCTGTTTGCTTTATTTAGTTAATTTCCATTTAAAGAAAGAAACGCTATTGAAATACATTTCTTGTGATTCATATTTTCAATCAGGATCAATATTTCTACTGCTATATACAATTTGAAAATATCTCAATGTGTTGCAGCAATATTACAAACTGTGGTGACTTACAACATATGGAATAATCTATACTTTTGGCCTCTTGGGGGCAGCACAATCCAGCTACAAACACAACACTTATATACTTCATAGCCGTTAATGTAAAATATTATGCTCTTTTGAGTTGCTATGATGAGCTATTGACATTAACAGCCGACACAGAGCCGCGATAGGATTTATTTGGAGTTGTGTGTTTCTGTTGATTGACCCTCCAGTGAGGAAAAGGTACCGCTCGAATCTAAAAAAAGCAACAAAAATAACTCCATGCCATGAAGGCTGCTTGAACACCCTCTGCACACTGATGCCCCATCGCATGAAGCATGCATATTTTTTGTGCTGTCATTTTCAAAATGATTGCTTCTCGTCACTGAAGGCTGAGTAATCACACACATCTGGTTCCCTCAACGGGTTTGGAGTCCGCCAGCCCACTGAACAAAGCCAACATGTCAGTCCGACAGAGACAAGAGTTACATCAGCATATATAGTGCAGTTGTATTTCATGTTGCAGAGCTAAGAGGACGATGGCCAGCTTATACTGAATAGTTAAAGGGATTCTTAATAGCTCTTTGGTGCTATTTAATTCTGAGAGGGTAGCTTATTCATGTTTAATGGTCTTAGTTCTTTAGGAGGATGTCTTTCTTTCTTTCTTGGCTCTAAAAGTCTTACGGGGACGGGATGTTTTATGTGCCAGGATGGCCAAAGAAGTGTCCCCTTGATCAAATGCCTTTCACTTTAATTCTCACCATCGGGAGTGGCTTTAGAAGCACTGAAAAGTAATAATTGTGGTGAAGAAATCCTGGCCGACTCCAGCAGCATAAACACTTAAACAACTCAAACATGAATCAGGACATTTTTCTTAAATATTTTTATTTTATTGTGACAGAGGGAAGACATTCCAACATGGGTATTTTTTCAGTGTAATAAGGAGAAATCAATTGGTCAGCAAATGTATACTATTTTGTTCTTTTTTTTCATTCATCCTGCTACTGTAGGTCAAATTACTCCTAAACATCACTGACGAGATGCATTTGGAAAGCAAACAGTGCCATACAACTATTACAACATTTACAGGTTTTTACGTGCTTCTTCCCCAAAACACAAAGCAAAAAGTTCCAGCAAAAAGTTCACCCCTTCCAAGGCTGTAGATTTGTGTGAATTGTACAGTATCAAATAGGATTAAGCATTAGTTTTCCTTTGAGTATAATCATCAATAATTTTGTTTCCGTTTGGCCCTATACTATAAAACTCCAACTGTTCTTTCATTTCCCTAGACAGCGAGAAGGCAGAGGTTGATCAAAGTAGTAAAAGCAGAATAGCCTGGAAACCATGGCTTTGGTCCACAAAGGAGGATTATGTGTGTTTGAAATTAAGCTCCCCTCTGGACTGTACCATACTGCGCAGCCTCGCTGGCCTGATATCCATTCACCCCACTTGCTGGAAGATTCATTATGTACAGCAATTATATATAAACCAGCACAGCCCTGGCATTGGTTAAGGCATGAAGAAGTGCTACTGAAAATGTAGACTCTACGGCCTCATTTGATGATAGTGGTGTCATAAATAATAAAAACCAATGGTTCTGGTAAAAAGGAGCTGCATTGTCTTTGGTCTGAGAAAAAGCTGCTTCCTTGACTTCACTGGGCCCTGTACCAATTAATCATTTATTAGTGAACCTGGACAAATGATAGAATAAAAGCCTTTTTCCGTTGTGCAGTTGTATGCCGTTCTATAGACGGGTGATACAGTATCTGTAAAGAAGGTCACAATTACTTGGAATTCTTTATGTTATGTTGATGCATGTCATCTAATTCATTGATAGTGGCTTCACAGTGGGCACATCAGATATTATTCAAGTTGATGTAATGTGTGCTCATATTTCAGATAAATAATCGTATATGTATTCCTTTGTATTTAAATGTGTGTGTGTGTGTGTGTGTGTGTGTGTGTGTATGTGTGTGTGTGTGTGTGTGTGTGTGTGTGTGTGTGTGTGTGTGTGTGTGTGTGTGTGTGTGTGTGTGTGTGTGTGTGTGTGTGTGTGTGTGTGTGTGTGTGTGTGTGTGTGTGTGTGTGTGTGTGTGTGTGTGTGTGTGTGTGTGTGTGTGTGTGTGTGTGTGTGTGTGTGTGTGTGGGACTCAAATCTTCCAAATGCTATTCACTGGTCTGTTGAATGAGAAATATGTGGCAGCTTTCTGTGAATCTGTTTTTTGGTTTGGTTGCAATGTTTTACTCACCTTTGAGTTGATTGGTGAAAATGTGTTTTTGCCAATTTTCTATTGTTGTTAGGATTTGTCTGTGTTGGTATTTTTCGTGTCCTTTTCTATCTTTGGGTTTCCTATTTTATTTTGTAAAGTGTTCACCCCCGTTTCCTGCCTGTTTGCTTTCTGTCGGTTTCCCTCTCTGATTACCCAATTGTGTTCACCTGGTACCTATGTGTTTTCTCCTCCCTCCTCACCTGTCTCGTGTTTATGTGATTAGTCCTGGGTGTATTTAAGTTCTGGGTTTTCTGTCTCTCTTTGTCGGTTCGTCTTGTGATTTGGCTTGTCCTCGCAGCAGGCTGCACGCGCACATTTATCTCCATACGGTTCAGTGCAACTTTAACAGGAAGAGTGAGTGAGTGAGAACGATTGAAAAAACGATTGGCTTCAGTCAGCGGAGGGGCTTCAACCGAAGGCAAAAAAACTGGGTACGGCCCGAAGCACGGCCTCCCCTAACGGCCTTGCCGGTCGGGCTCCCCCCCACCGGTGCTGGGATCTGGTGCGGCGAGTGTTTTGATGGCAACAGCGGCTGGAGTGGAAAGGACTGCGGAGGTGCCGAACATGGAAGGCGGAAGGGCAAGTGACAAGGCGGATGAAAGGAAGGACAAAGACAAAGAAGAAGAGCAAGAACAAAGCAAGAAAGCAGGAGAGGAAGGAAAAGAGGGGAAGAAGGAGAGGACGAGGTACAGTGTGGAATTAACTGTGGAAGTAGTTGTGGAAGGTGCACTGTCTATGATGGACCTGCTTAAAGGAATACAGGGACAGTGGATGGATGCAGAGTGACGGGAGAGCAGTATGAAGTGACGATGAGGACCGTCCTGGGGAAAATGAAACTAATGGAGGGGTTGAGAGTAAACGGGGCCGCGGTGCATGCAAAAAACATTATGAGCACCGATGTGACCCTCTCGTTCCTGCATCTGCCTGTTTATTTGCAGGATAAAACAATACTAAATAGGCTCGAGGAGTGGGGAGTTAAGCCCATCTCGGACATTAAAAAAAGAGTGTGGCCAGACTCGGACATTGCAGACGGCACGAGGTTCCTGAGAGTGAGGTTCAACAATGAGGTCCGCTCCCTGCCGTATTCCACGAAGTTCGACACTGTGAAGGGGGCGGAGTACTTTCGGGTCCTGCACAATGGCCAGGTTCCAGTGTGCAGGTTATGTATAAAGCCGGGTCACATCTTCAGAGAATGCCCAGACTTTAAGTGCCACAGGTGTTATGAGCAAGGGCACTATGCCAGGGAGTGCAGGTTTGGAGCTGAGAGAGAGAGGAGAGAGAAGGAGAGAGAGGAGGAGGAGGACGACGAGGAGGAGGAAGAAGATGAGGAGGAGGAAGAAGAGGTGGGGGAAGGCGGCGAGGGGGCAAAGAAAAGACCCTATGAGCAGATCAGCAGCGAAGATGAAGGTCCAGTGGTGGAGGACATCTCGGGGGCTTCGGTGATGGAAGAGAAGGCACCAAACGTGGAGAAGAGCAAGAAAAGTGCCAGGCAGGGCGGCGGAGGCGCCGATGGAAGCAGCAGAGGCGGCGACGGGAGCAGCGGAGGGGGAAAGAAGTTTTGGAGTCCTGAGGAGGTGGAAGACATCTCGGAGGCTTCCGGAATGGAGGAGGGAGAGCTGGGGGAGGACCCTGGGGGTGCCATGGTCTTCGGGAGCCCTAATGATGAGCAGAGGGGCCGAGGCACGAGAAGAAACAGGTGCGAGGAGAAGAAGAAGAAGAAGACGACCTCAGCGGAGAACGCCGGGCTGATTGCTAGACGAAAATCGGACAAGGAGAGGGAGGTGGAGAAAAGGAGAGCGGGTGCAACAGAGGGGGAGCTCGGGAAAGCAACCAGTGAAAGGAAAAGATCTGTCGTGCTGAGAAATGACTCTCTTCCTGGGCGGCCTGGGTTGTGTGAAGACGGTCCTGTTTTATAGCTTTCTGTTTAATGTGCATGTGCGGGCCTATGCGTGACCTTAAAATTGTATATTCGTCAAAACGGATATTTCTTAGTTGAACTCTGAATTAAAAATATTTTCATTCAAAAAATATATTGAAAAACAAATTATTATTTGAAAAAATAAAACAAATAATGTTAAATTGAATGAAAGGAGAATTATAAATTGGATGGAGTACAGCTCGAAAACCTTTTTTCAGTGTAGGTATGACAGTGTTGGCTAACAGGTCTAGTGTGAAAAGTGTGGAGTATGTGTCAAATAAATGATGTTGAATTGTGAATTTTCTAATTAAAAAAAAAAAAAAAAAAAGTCCTCGGTGAGTGTTCTGTTCTGCCTGTGTGTATATATATATATATATATATATATATATAGCCTTGAAATAAAGGAATTATTTTTACTTTAATCTGCATTTGGGTCCTACCTGCTTCCTTCGCTCTACCGTAACATTACAACCCGACCAAAGATGGACCAGGCGGATTCAGCAGCCATGCCTCAATGCTCCAGTACCGGCCCACGCAGCTTTGCGTCCATACTGGATTACCTGGCTTACACAGCCAGGGTCCAGGCTTCCGCTCCGGACCTTACAGCCAGGTTTCCGGCCCCAGCTGCCACAGTCCCATCTCAAGTCCCCTCTCCAGTCCCCTCTGGAGTCCCCTCTGGAGTTCCCTCTGGAGTCCCCTCTGGAGTCCCCTCTGGAGTCCCCTCTGGAGTCCCCTCTCGAGTCCCCTCTCGAGTCCCCTCTCCAGTCCCCTCTCGAGTCCCTCCTCGAGTCCCCTCTCCAGTTCCCTCTCGAGTTCCCTCCTCTAGTCACTCCTTTAGTCCCTGCTCTAGTCCCTCCTTTAGTCCCTCCTCTCGTCCCTCTTCTCGTCCCTCCTCTAGTTCCCCTCGCGAGTCCCCTCTCGAGTTCCCTTCTCTAGTCCCTCCTCTAGTCCCTCCTCGAGTCCCCTCTCGAGTCCCCTCTCCAGTTCCCTCTCGAGTTCCCTCCTCTAGTCCCTGCTCTAGTCCCTCCTTTAGTCCCTCTTCTCGTCTCTCCTCTAGTTCCCCTCGCGAGTCCCCTCTGGAGTTCCCTTCTCTAGTTACTCCTCTAGTCCCTCCTCTAGTCCCCTCTCTAGTTCCCCTTTCGAGTCTCCTCTCGAGTCCCCTCTCGAGTTCCCCCTTGGTTCCCCTTTCGAGTCTCCTCTCGAGTCCCCTCTCGAGTTCCCCCTTGGTTCCCCTCTCGAGTCTCCTCTCGAGTCTCCTCTCGGGTCCCTACTCCGGGTCCTGTCCCGTTGGGGGCTCCGTCCTGCCAATCGTATGTCTGTCCCGTTGGAGGCCCCGCCGACTACTCTCCTGCCGGGGGTCCTGCCAACCCTTTGTCCTGTCCCGTTGCAGGTCCCGCCGTCTACTCTCCTGCCGGGGGTCCTGCCAGCTCCATGTCCTGTCCCGTTGGAGGTCCCGCCATCTACTCTCCTGCCGGGGGTCCTGCCAACCCTAGGTCCGGTCTCGTTGGAGGTCCCGCCGTCTGCTCCTCTGCCGGGGGTCCTGCCAACCCTTTCTCCTGTCTCGTTGGAGGTCCCGCCGTCTACTCCCCTGCCGGGGGTCCTGCCAACCCTGTGTCCTGTGTCGTTGGAGGTCCCGCCGTCTACTCCCCTGCCGGGGGTCCTGCCAACCCTATATCCCGTGCCGTTGGAGGTTCTACCGGGGGCCCTGCCAGCCCCATGTCCATCACCTGTCTCGCCGGGGTTCCTGCCAACTCCTGGTCCACTTCCGTGGGGGATCCTGCCGAAGCCTGTCCGACCGGCTCCGGTTTCTGTCCGGCCGGCACCGGGTCCTGCCCGGTCTCCGGAGCGGTCCCATCAGCGCTTTCCTGCCCGGCCTCCGGATCCGGTCCGGTCAACACCGGTTCCTGCCCGGCCTCCGGAGCTGTCCGGTCTTCGCCCTCGAGCCCGGCCCTCTGAGAGCCGGAGTCTTCACCCTCAATCCCGGCCCCCTGAGAGTCACGGCCTTCGCCCTCGAGCCCGGCCCCCTGACTCTTCCTGCCGCTGCCTTCGCCCCTCCATGGTCCCCACCTTGGACTCTGTCTTGCCGTCCGCCCGAATCCCCCTTTTTGGACTCTGCCTTGCCCCCGGGCCGTCCGCCCGAGACCCCTTCCTGGTCCTCTTGCTCCCGGGCCGTCCGCCCGAGACCCCTTCCTGGTCCTCTGCCGTGCCCCTGGGCGGTCAGTTCAGTCCCGTCCTCCTGACCCCCTCCTCCCACCCTGGTGGCTTAACTAAAATGTTATGTGCAGATGCTCCAAGGCCTTATATTAGCCAAGATACAACTAGCAGCATCCTCCCTCCATGTTTGTGCCTGTTAATAAAGTAAATCTCCACAGCTCACAGGGGTCGGGAAGCCTTGTGAATAGTAAACTTGGCTCCAGTGGGACATTTATTCCCTTCCGAATCCTGAGCAAAAGGGAGCCCAATGAGAGGTCTGACACCCCCTGGTGGATGGGTTTTCATAACAACCTGCACAACTAAACAAGTAGCTTAATGCTTAAAGGTGGGGTAGGTACATTTGAGAAACCGGCTCGAGATCGCTAAAATTTGAAAATACACAACTGGAGAAAATCTGCCACTTCCTTAAAGAGCCCCTCCTCCAACACACACGAACGTGCACATGACCAATGAGGGCACGAGATAAGTTTGTGCCCCGATGGAAGGCTGACAGGCAGGTAGGCCATCCAATTGGTTGTACTTTTTACAATATTCCGGCTTCCACAGATGAAATGTATTTATGGATTTTTTGTCAAAGCACTTAAGATATTCATTGCTATCGGGATGTTAAGAGCATTCCATGGAATATAACAAAAAGTGTATCTCGCTGCGGTTTCTGAAACTTACCTACCCCACCTTTAATGATTGAAATAAAGAAATAGAAAATAAATGAATAAACAACCACAATTAACTCCACACATAGTCATACTGCACAAATACTGCTTTTGTGTTCTTGGAAGATGATGGAGTTTAACATCCTTGCTGAGAGCATAATTATATAAAACCACAGGCATTGTTTACTCACCCAGCAGCCAACATGGTACACCAAAAAGGTGACTTGCTGTGTACTGTAGCAGAAAATATAACACTAACAGAAAACGCAGCAATTTTCCAGAACCTTCAACAACACCAAGACGGGTTTCATACAAGGTCTTGACAGAAAAGTCCAAGTCTAACTTTCTTTAGGCTACTACAATTAGGCCTACTTAGAAATGACGTAACCTCCATGATCAAAACTACAACAAATAATTTCATCAATAGCAAAACTGAGGAAAACAAAAATAAACCCTTTGAACTTTGGAAATTATTCAATAATCAACTAGGCTGCAGTAAAAAACTTAAAACCAGATTTTCAAACATAAACATAAAGACAGATAACATGCTCATCACAGACAAGCTGGATGTGGCCAATTACTTAAACATTTTCTTCACAAACATAGCCACAACACTGGTAAATAAACTACCCTCCCTCTCAGGGCATTTTGGGGTAGAACACATCCTAGCCTACTACAATAACCTAGGGGTCCGCAAAGATGATTTCAAACTAGTAATGGTAACAACAGCTGAGGTACACAAAAAACTGAGCGCCCTCCAACCTAACAAGGCCACTGGCCATGACAATATCCCCTCCAAATTCCTCAGAGACTCAGCAGCCGCCGCCATCACCCCAGTCATCACACACATAATACACCTCTCCATAAAACAGGGACACGTACCCAAAGACTTCAAAATTGAGAGAGTAACCCCCCTGCACAAAAAGGGCAGCAAATTGGACCCAGGCAACTACCGCCCTGTTTCTATTCTTATCTCCATCTCGAAAGTCATGGAAAAAATAGTATACGAACAGGTCGAAAGGTACCTCGCGGAAAAAAATCAAATTTACGACTTCCAATCTGGCTTCAGAAGATCCCACTCCACTGACACATGCCTTCTCTATTTGAACGACCACATCAAAGAAGAGGTGGAAGCGGGCAAATACTGCGGCATGGTCATGCTGGACCTACAAAAGGCCTTCGACACTGTCAATCACTCCATTCTGATTGACAAACTTAAAGCAATTGGTTTTGATATTCTATCGGTGAGCTGGATGCAATCCTACCTGGAGGGGAGAGAACAGATGGTGGAGGTGAACCGTACTCTGTCCCCCCCCCCCCTCCCAGTGAGCTGTTGAAGCATACTAGGACTGTTACTGTTCCTAATTTATGCAAATGACATGTCGTCAGCTTTTGACTTCAACTTGTTCCTGTTCGCGGACGTCTCAGCCCTGCTGGTCTCTGACAGGAACAAGTTGCAGGTTGAAAAAACTCTCAGCTCGGAACTCGGCAGAATCTGCACCTGGCTCGCCGATAATAAATCATGTAATCATTACACCTGGGTAAAACGGAGTCCATTCTCTTCGGTTAAAAAAAAACAAACTCAGCAAGACCGACGGCTTCTCAGTTACAGTGGGTGACAATATTGTCACAAGGAAAGATGAAATTACATACCTAGGCTCCATACTAGAGGCAAATCTCTCCTATGACAAAATGACATCCAATGTAATCAAAAATTCAACTCATTCAAGGGTACTACGACTATGCTTGCACCTCATGGTACCAAAGCACCTCAAAAGGCGCTAAAAACAAAATTACAAACATCACAAAACAAACTACTACTGGTCAGACTACTGCTTGACCTTACTACTAGAATCCACCTCACCCCTGCCCACTTTGACAACCTAGGATGGCTTAGAGTAGACGACAGAGTACAGCAACTTGCAATGGGCCTGGTCTACAAGATACACTACACCACTAAGGTACCCATGTACATGTCAAAATACTTCCCAAAGGTCAGTGAATACCACGACCACAACACCAGAGGGAGCTCCACAAATTATGTTAAACCCAGATTTGGCTCAAACAAGGGACGTAACACGTCACAACAATGTGGAACGCCCTACCCGCAGCTGTAAAGGAATGTGAATCACTACCCACCTTCAAAACCTCTCTAAAAGAGCACCTACGGGAGACTGCAATTCTAAACTGGCCCCTGTAAATATTCAAACCTAACTCCCTACAATGTACAGTTCCCCCCCCCCCCCCCCCCCCATGTATATACTCTCTTTTTAGACTCTCTTTTTAGACTATTTTTGTACTCACAAACAGTACTGTATATTTGTAGATCTGGTATGTCACAAATGTCTAGATGTAACAGCACTGTCTATTTGTATGTCATGTATGTCATATATGTTATGATGAATTAAAATGGGGGACCCTGATGTAAACAAGACGAAAGTCTTTCTCTGGTCTGCATCCCCTTAACAATTGTGTGTATTGAGCTGTACTGTATTGTACCCATTCTGCAATCTGTTAATACAATTGTCAATCAATCAATCACTTACTTTTTTAAACACTGTTATGAATTGTCAAATGTCATTGAAGGAACATTAAAAGTCAAAAATATATAATATATAATAATATATAAATATCAGAAGATGAGAATATATCAGCAGACACACTGGCAACTGCAAACTTATAGATTGTTTTGTTGTTGAACCTGTGCTTAAGGTAGTCAACAGATGCATGATGGGTAGAATTGGTTATGTAGTGTCGTGTGACGGCTAAAAACATGGGTGTTCTCTTGGATTACTGGTCTAAAATACCATCAATCACAACGTCCCTGGTCCGTTTTCACTGTCAAATAAACACAACCAAAGGCACATATCATTAGTTTCAATATATTAACCAAGAATTGTGTTATACAATAGGGGTTGGATGGACTAACAGTATTTTCACTGTGCTTTATGTTAGGTCTGCTTTTTCTGAAGGGCAATCGAGTAGTCTACATTTAAAAAAAGATTGGTGTATGGATCAATAAAAAACCAAGATGTATCTGTTGTGGTGTTTTGAGATTTTATTTTTTGCTGATTGATAATACTATTTGTTCCACTATATGTAGTTTCAATCACTAGTAAATCTAACAAAGCTGATGTAACTATGCAATCATAGTATGTCTTTGCTCGAGTTGGGTATTAGTTCCTAATCCTGCAGCAAAGCACATTATCCACTTTGATTATCTGCTGCCACCTACTGTCTAGGGTTCAGTACAGGAGTATTAACAGTGATCTGTGAATGCCTAAAACTGCCTGTGAACTGTATTAAATGTACTTTCAAAAAAATAAAATAACCTAAAAACATTTACACAAAAATAAGGTTGTTGGGTTGTTGTTGTTTCTGTCATTATAAAAACAAGATTTAAGTAGGATACTATCTGGAAACAATATATGTTTCTGTGAAAATGAAGTTTGGGGAAAGTTAATTTGGTTTAATAGTATATTGTGGTGACAGTTACGGGACATCATTCACTGTGGTTTATAGTGTGTGTTGCAACAAGGACCCGTTAGTGAGGGTACCGGGTTGAGAGTTCATTCATACTAGCTGGTTACACAGAGCAGCTCATGTACTCAGGTTGTCTGGATTAATAATAATAAAGTGTGGAAATCCATTCTGAATGCACTGCCTCTGACTCCCATTCATCGGCTCTACAATATCAATTTTAGATAATGGTTTGAATACATATGAAGATACAATGTTCAGCAGGAATATAAAGTGACTGATAAGAACCGGCCTCCACAACCGGAATTTTTTCACAAAGTTTAATTTATTAGTTTTAAATCAAATTATTTAAAAAACCTTTATTATGAACAAAGAAGAAAAAAAAAAGGAAATACAAAAACTATACACCTGTTACTGTAGATAGGCCTTTATGAGAAAAGTGAGAATCCAAACCACATAACTGACCACAATAAAGCTAAATAATGAACTAAGCTACATTAGTTTTTATTTTGAAAACATGACTGCTAGACCTGAAAAACTGGCATGATTACAACACTCAATACAACCATTGACCCATAACAAAACTTCTTTGTAAAGAATAAAATCATCAGTCTTTTTGTCACTCCTGCTTTTCACTATTGTTTTGGCTCTACTGTTCAAACATCTGCTGTTCGTTTGTTCGTTGTAAGACATGTCATTACTCACGTTTCCTGTTTCTTTTCTTTGGCGGCATGTAACATTTATAAATTAGTTGCTGGACTTGCCGGCCAAGTTAGGGGCACAGCAAGGCTTAGAGCATGTTGCTAACCTTATAATTATCTAAAGTGCACTCTCAGCCCGTTAAGCTAAACTGTTGAAAGATAAACGGGCCAAGACCTTTTTTTAAAAATTGGATTGCATTCTATTGTATTAATGATATATTGTAATATTCGTTATTGTTTGTCTAAGGTGCATTCACACCTAATAGTCACAGTGTGTTACATTGTTTCATTTTTCAGAAGGTTCGGTTTGCATTCACACGGGCAAAATTCAAACGGACTATAAAGTAAGCGTAGTCCATTTTAAACAATAATTGTTGCACGTCTGCACAATGTTATATTTTCACAGCTCACTGTCAGTAAATACTGTGCAGTTAGTATTGGACTACAAGATAGATGCAAGCCTGTACAGGTAGAGTTATTTAAAGCATAAATGAGTCGGTTGGGTTCTGGCAACACACTCTCACTCCCTAAGCGTCCAATAGCGACGTTTGGTCAGTGTCCGTGGCGTCCAATTGTGACGCTCCTAGGCTCCTTCAGCGTCATAAAGGGACGCAAATAGCTTTCAACTGATTGCAATGTATTCCCATCTGCGTCGGGATTTGATGCTCATGAAAGCACGGCATTCGTTTGTGTCGGCTGCCCTTAAAGGCAATGTGAGCGTCCATTCCCATTGGATAACGGAGAATTGTACACCCGGATGTAAGTATTCCTCTTACTGTCGATTGATTTTACAGTGATATCTGCACTACTCATCGACTATTTTTCCCCTTTGATTCGGAGAAACAAATATTTGTTCTGAGTAAAGGATGGCAGAAGATACTACACTACCCAGAATCCACAGCTATCGTTTGGACTACACCATGTGCTCTATTTGACAAACTCCGTGATAGTCCTCAAGCTCTGTGATTGGAGAGTGTGCTCCGAGGGTTAAACCGATTCTCGAACAGCACTTGAAATGGGATGGAACCACGCAGACTGTCCAAAACTGGATTTGAACGGGTCCACCGCGTCCCCCCCTCCCCCACCCCGTCCCCAGAACTACACATGCTGGCTATTCTGTTTCACAACATGTTCTCTATGGCACATCTCTACTGGGAGTTGTAGTTTTAAAAGACGTTTTCGTATTTCCCATAATAAGAAGTTGCCAGTATTAAACTGTGTACATCCCTGGAGGTTTAGGGGACAGGAAACACTCACATTTAAAACATATAATTAATAAATGGGTGAAGATTGCTTGTGCCCATTATGGGCAGTATTAATATATATACCCACATGCCAGCTAAGGTCAGAAGAGCTTTATTTAACAGCTGGTCTTATGTGTGTGACCCCTGTGATAACATTACATTACATTAATTGATAAGCCTGAAACATGCACTTGTCAAGGTTCAGAGGCACATTTTGCAAATATGGCAGTAGCCATCGATCAGCTTAAGATAAGATATACTTTATTGATCCCAAGTTGGAACATTTGCGTTACATCAGCATGTGTAACAGTTAAATATGCAGTTGTGTTTATTTGAAAATCATTTAGTATAATCACACAAATTCTGTGTTTTATATTCAACAATTCTGTGTTCTTTATTTATTGATTGTTCAATACCTGACAAGGCCAGATATTAAATATCTACATACATCTTATAATAGTATAATACATTATGTATAATATCAGTTAAAATAAGTGCTTCAACATAGTTAACATTGCTGGAGGTATGCACAAATATTGGTAGATGTCTTGTAATGCACTATTGAGGAACCTGCGACCCAAGTTTTTCATTCAGTGCAGAACTACACCACAGTTGTGCAGGCCTATATGATATGTCAATAAACCTTAGAAAATCTTGAAATCTTGAAAGGGATGTGCACAATAGTCATTACATACAGTCTTTAATTAACTACTAGTAGAGAATAACGAGTAATGAATATACTTGATAGGGATCGTATTAATATCTAATAATTAAAATAATTAAATTCAATAACATGCTTTAACCACCAGGTGTCCCTTTATATCAGCTGTGCACCTTTATGGTGTAAATACAGCCTATCTACCAATTGGATCAAATATAAAAGTGAGCCGAATTAGTGTTGATACTGCAAGGAGACGTATTGTGTGAAAAGAAATGTAAGATGTTGTTTAATGGCTGATATATTTATGATCCACGTCACGTTTTCAGTTCCTCGTGTTTGTCTCAACCTGATCTCACCAGAATGCGTGACTCCACCACGACTCCTTAACACCGCATTGCGTGGTGGTGTCACGAACTTTGTTACATTTACGTGTCTGCACCACGCAAACAACCGCAATGTAAAGTGAATGAGTCTCCTTTGTCGTGGTGCACACACGCATTTCTACAACGTCCTGCAGTGAGCTTTTATTCTATAAAACGTTTTTAAAATCTACTTTATAGCTTGTAGTAACTCACGGGAGGCTTCTTTTATTTTATTTGTATTCATAATCATTTTTATTTTTCGTCAGAATGTATTATGGTGCATTAGTTACGAATTTTTGTTCTCAAAAAACAGTGCATTGTGTGTAATACAACTGTGATTTGTATTACATTAGTTAGTTTTTAAGGAAGGCCAGAGCTTCAGCTGTGTCAAATAGATTGTTCCCTTTAGTTAACGTTTTTTAAAAGAACATTATATTCCGATTTGATCATGTCCCCTTTATTGTATTACGGAGAGCAATGTGAGCGTCCATTCCCATTGGACAACGGAGGATTTTTCACCCGGAAGTAAGTATACTGTTTACTGTCGATTGATTTTACAGTGATATCTGCACTACTCATCAACTCAAAAACACCAGATTATCCTTGTTGATTACACAACATTGATTGGTTTAAATTGTGTACAATGCTTTTGTAATTTTCCCCTTCGATTCGGAGAAACAAACATTTGTTCAGTTTAGGATGGCCGAAGACACTACACTACCCAGAATCCTCAGCTATCAATGTTGAAGTTTACGCTGAGCGACAAACAGCATTTTGAAATGGAATGAAACCCATCGACGGCACACTATTCAAAACAGGAATCGAACGTCTCCCCCCCCCCCTCCCCCCTTAGGTCACAGGCTCCTCCAACAGTGCAACACAATAAAACAGATAAACAGAAAAAATAGTGCAAGTCAATACAAAAAGAAAAATAGTAAAAAAGTGAAATAGTGCAATACGAGTCTATACAAGTGATTGGAATATATGATATATTAGACAAATCATTTCTAAGTAGCAGCCAGATGAATGTTATGGATGTTATTTCAAAGTGCAGGTGTTTAATAGTCTTATGGCCTGTGAGATGAAACTGTCCCTGAGTCTGGTGGTTTTGGTCCGGATGTAAGATAAGATAAGATAAGATAAGATGGTACTTTATTGATCCCAATTTGGGACATTGTTTTTGTTGCAGCAGCATAAAAGACAAGGCATTTTACAATAAAACAAAACCACAAATAAACAAGAATAGAAATAAAAGAAAAGAAAATAGAAAATATACTTGTTGAAATAGAAAACATACATGTAGATATTATATATGTAAATATACATATTCAAAAATATATGACAATGGAATATGGAATATCAAATATTGAACAGATTATATATGTGTACAATGTACAGCGAGGTTGTATTAGAGAAACTATGGAGCAGAGAGTTCTCTTCCAGCCAGAGGTGATTTATTGTACAGAGTTATTGCAGTGGGCAGGAATGTGTTCCTGTATCGGTCCTTGTGACAGCGGAGCTGCAGCAGTCTGTTGGAGAAGGAGCTCCGTTGACTGTCCAGCTGCAGGTGGAGAGGATGGGTGGGTTATCCATCATGGACAACAGCCTGTTCAGTGTCCTCCTCTCCACCACAGCTTCAAAGGGGTCCAGCTTGATGCCGATGACAGACCCAGCTTTCCTGATCAGTTTATTGATCCTGCTGGTGTCACCGGCTCTGATGCTGCCCCCCCCCCCCCCCCAGCAGACCGCAGCAAAGAAGAGTGCACTGGCCACAACAGACTAGAAGATCTCCAGCATCTTGCTGCACACGTGGAAGGATCTCAGCTTCCTCAGAAAATAGAGTCTGCTCATCCCCTTCTTGTGCACAGCGTCAGTGTTGATCCTCCAGTTCAGCCCATAAGTGCACTCCCAGGTACTACAGTCCTCCACAACAGCCACATCCTCTCCTAGAATGTAGCTGTTGTGCCAGACGGCAGCAGACAGAACAGTTTGTGGCTGGGGTGATGGGGGTCTTTTATAATCCTGAGGGCTTTCTTTAGGGTTAACCTGGTATTTTTACTGCACCACATTTATTTTAGTTACTTTACAAATTCTGATTAATGATATGAAATATAAACAACCCTTAAAGCAGACTTTAGTTACACCTGAGTAAAATTCAGGGAAGGAGATTGTCAAGTGCCAACAATCAGGAGAGATATTTGATTGGAGGACTGGCTTATCTAAAGCCAGTTGAGTAGCACTTGAAATGTTTTGGCTCTATGAAATCTGATGTACTTTATGATTTACTGTTTTCTTCAAGCTTGTATTTTGTTGGTCGAATGTACTTATTGTAAGTCGCTTTGGATAAAAGCTCCAGCTAAATGCAATGTAATGTAATGTAATGATTGTTGGTGCTTGAGAAGACTAAATATGTATCTGCAGATCCCTGTAAAGTATATACACTACTCGTTATTCTCTACAAATAGTTAATTAAAAACTGTATATAATTGCTATTTTGGACATCCCTTTTCAAGATTTCAATATTACTCTAAACGTGTAATAACGTGCTTTAACCAGTAGGTGGTTTGGGTTAAAAAGCTGTCAAGTTTACAGTGTTAACAAAATAAAATATACTGCTGTTTCTGGTTTAGTTTACGACGGATATATTTAGTTATTGTTTTGATATTTGTAACACAAAAGCGATGGAAAAACCCCACAGCAACACAGAAAAGATGGTCTTAACATGAGTAGTTAATAAAAAACAATAATATCAAAACAAATTATTACTACTAACTTTATTGTGAAATTAAAACAGAACGGTAAAAGAATAGTTTCCGGTCTATTCTGAGCCAGATCTCTGTAGATAAATACAAATATGTATATGTAATATTTAATGCAGGCAAACCATTTATTACAATGCATGTATGTGATGACTTTCAAAGAGTAAAGCAAGCACTGCTGAATAAAGTATGATTTATCTTTTACGAAACGTTTTTTTTCATATGGAATACAGTCAACCAATCACAGAGCTTGAGGCAACGCAGACAATAGCTGAGGATTCTGGGTGATGTAGTGTCTTCGGCCATCCTAAACTGAACAAATATTTGTTTCTCCGAATCGAAGGGGAAAATTACAAAAGCATTGTACACAATTTAAACCAATCAATGTTGTGTAATCAACAAGGATAATCTGGTGTTTTTGAGTTGATGAGTAGTGCAGATATCACTGTAAAATCAATCGACAGTAAAGAGTATACTTACTTCCGGGTGTAAAATCCTGCGTTATCCAATGGGAATGGACGCTCACATTGCTCTCCGTAATATAATAAAGGGGACATGATCAAATCGGAATATAATGTTCTTTTAAAAAACGTTAACTAAAGGGAACAATCTATTGGACACAGCTGAAGCTCTGGCCTTCCTTAAAAACAAACTAATGTAATAAAAATCACAGTTGTATTACACACAATGCACTGTTTTTTGGAGAGGGGTCTGCCTGCAGACCTCCACTCTCAGGACAGTTCCGGTGCAGACCTCCACTCTCAGGACACCTCCACTGTCAGTACAGGAAGTGCACGCTAAGAATTCCAAAATAAAATCACCACTATCAGTACAGTGGCACTTTCCAAACAGGAAATGCACGCAAATACAAAATAAAATCGGATCGTGACGGATCGTGACCATAGACTGTATATATAAAGATCGTGACACTTAATATATATGTATATATCTATATATATATATTGTATTGTAGTTACTATCAGTACAGCCGCAGCGCCACTTTCAGAACAGGAAATGCACGCAAATACAAAATAAAATCTTACTGACACTTATAATATACATAAAGTATATATAGATATATATAAAAATAGGGACACCTTGTATTGTTTACTCTCAGTACAGCACCACTTTCCGAACAGGAAATGCACGCTAATACAACATAAAATAGCACTGACACTTATTATCTATATATATATCTATCTAGATATATATATATATGTATTTATATATATAAATACGACATCTTGTATTTTAGTTACACCCGCTAGACAACAGTGGAAGGTTCGAGAAACAACCGTGTTTACCGGGTGCACCGCGGCGGAGGTGGAGAGGTTCCAGCTGGGAACCTCCACCCTGCTGCGGGACCCGTGGGATCCCTGGACGGTGCGTCTTGGTCACGCTTCATATCGGCCGGCGCGGAGGCCCTCCGACAGTGGGTCGCGTTTGCCATTCGATCAGTGAGAGGAGAGGAGAAAAATGCAACAACAATTGTCAAAATCCGGATATATATGGATGAGTGGGGGGGGGGCTGGACACAGGCGGTGGGGCGACACCCGAGACCGGGCAATGTCCCCGGTAGAAACCGGGTGAAATAACCTAAAAAATAATAAAACCGGGGAAAAGTGGAAAAAAGTGTCCGAAAATAGGCACTCGTGAGGAGGGCAGAGTCCCCTGTCAACTCCTGTTACATATCTCCATGGTGTCATTTGAGCGAAAAACTTTTACGAGAACCAGGCTGGGGGGGTCAAAAGGGCTTGACCAAGGCCGACCCAAAGTGCACGGTGGTCGGACTCATCACCTCCGTGATGAGTCTCCATTGTGATTTGAAAACTTCCATCAAACGAGTCCTTCGGTGGGCGGGAAAAAAACGCGTCAGAATCGTCACTTCCTGTACTGACAGTGGAGGTGTCCTGAGAGTGGAGGTCTGCACCGGAACTGTCCTGAGAGTGGAGGTCTGCAGGCAGGCTCCCATGGTTTTTTGAGACCAAAAATTCGTAACTAATGCACCATAATACATTCTGACGAAAAATAAAAATTATTATGAATACAAATAAAATAAAAGAAGCCTCCCGTGAGTTACTACAAGCTATAAAGTAGATTTTAAAAACGTTTTATAGAATAAAAGCTCACTGCAGGATGTGGTAGAAATGCGTGTGTGCACCACGACAAAGGAGCCTCATTCACTTTACATTGGGGTTGTTTGCGTGGTGCCGACACGTAATTGTAACAAAGTTCGTGACTCCACCACGCAATGCGGTGTTAAGGAGTCGTGGTGGAGTCACGCATTCTGGTGAGATCAGGTTGGTTTGTCTAGAGGTCTTCTCATCAGGGCTCTATAAATACAGAACTACGGCAAATATGTAATATGTAATGCAGCCGAACCGTGTATTACAATGCCGTTATATGATGACTTTCAAAGAGAAAAGCAAGCACACTCGGAATAAAGTATTACTATTATTTTTTTCAAATGTTTTCGGTCTGTTTCCGGTATTTGTTAATGACGATGTGCTGTGAGATGTGAGACTGGAATTGTACAGGGGAAAATAACGTAGGCTATCTTTAGATGCGGATTTTGTTAAACTAATATGTTTGCGCTGTGGACCAACACTATACATTGACGGGGAAGGGGGTAGCAATAAAGATAACACCATTAAACAGTTACACAACATAACAGAAATAATATCGATAGCAGCGTCCCTAGCAACCACCTTGGTAACAATGAAAACGTCGCGATTTCCTGAAGTAATCTTCGTACTGCACACATAATCTGAAATAACAACTCATATTTCTCGCATCAAATGACATCAAAACGCATTTTAATAGCCAAACTAACTTTAAAATAGACATTTTTCCACCGAGAATAAAACGAAGTTCGGCCATGTTTTCTTTTTCTGCAGGGAGAAATTTGAAGATCATGTGACATAGACGCCAGCCATCGGAATAAATGGTGAAAAAAACGGGGTTTGTCAAACAGAGCACATGATGTAGTCCAAACGATAGCTCGGGATTCTGGGTAGTGTAGTGTCTTCTGCCATCCTTTACTCAGAACAAATATTTGTTTCTCCAAATCAAAGGGGAAAAATAATCGATGAGTAGTGCAGATATCACTGTAAAATCAATCGACAGTAAGAGGAATACTTACTTCCGGGTGTACAATTCTCCGTTATCCAATGGGAATGGACGCTCACATTGCCTTTAAGGGCAGCCGACATAAACGAATGCCGTGCTTCCATGAGCGTCAAATCCCAACGCAGATGGGAATACATTGCAATCAGTTGAAAGCTATTTGCGTCCCTTTATGACGCTGAAGGAGCCTAGGAGCATCACAATTGGACGCCACGGACACTGACCAAATGTCGCTATTGGACGCTTAGGGAGTGAGAGTGTGTTGGTTCTGGAGGTGTGGTTACAGCAATTGTGCTTGGTTTGCGTGGCCTGGTGGTGGGGCCCAATGTGATATCTTATAGCCGTGGGAACATGTTTCAAATGGGGGGTGCTGTGGGGATGACACCAGGGCCGGTTCTGACCCATTTGCTGCCCTAGGAAAGATGTTTGCTGGTTCATTTATATCTTATTTTACCAGTTAACATTTATTTATTTATCCATATTTTTTTATCTCTCCAGTTTTAAAGGATATTGTTGGTTTACTGTCCTATAGTATACATTGGAATTATTTCAAACCTGTTTTTATTTATCCTAATAATTATAAAGGTGTGCCTTGGAAATATTTGTTTACATAAATTCCGAAAAAAACGTTTGAGACAAACTGAGATAACTTAGACTAAAGTGAACTATCTAAACCATCACTTACCTCATTCACACCAACGCAACTCCGGTTCAAGCTCCGTGCTAGAGCTTTTCAGGTTCAGAACCAGTTCTTCGGTTTAGCTCTGGCTCTTTTCACACCGCCCAGAGTCCGACTGGTAATGTGTCGTTGCGTCATCGTTTGCGTCATGACGTAACCGTTTACGTGCCTGCTTCATAAAGCCAAACCTCGCGGATTAAATCAGTTGCATTAATTTTTTATGGCTCTATCTGCAGCTTTTCCGGAGTCATTTCTGTGGTTTAGTTATATTCTTATAAAAAAGTGTACTCGTATCAATAAAGGTTTTTTTAAAACACAACTGCTTCCGAGGGTCTTATTTCTTAAGATGGACTGAACCATGAGTGTGGAGTAATGTTGTATCTTTCATTTAAATGAACTGTAACCTTCACCTAGGTATGTAACAGCTGTTCTCAAATGAACACGTGAAGTAAAGTTTAATATTTATAGTTTTATAGATTTATAATGAGTTATAATGAGAGGTGATCAACGTGAATGCTCAGGTTCCACCTTAACACGCAGACACGTTGCTTCACCATGAGCAGAAACCTTTATATATACAGTCTATGGCAGAAACACTGAAACTCTGAAACTCTTGTTAAGTTTCTCCATCGTGGGGAACAAACTGGATAAAACGCGGGCTTTTTGTTGTTGTTCAGGAGTTGATCTGTCTCTGCCCCTGCCCCCGCCTCGACGTAAGCGTGACGTATGTGGTGCTTTTGCTCTGGCCGGACAATTTGTTGGTGCTTGAAACGAACCGGATTCCGGAGCTAAGAGGCTAAGAGGCTGCTCCGCTGCGGTGTGAAGAGGAAAACCCGGTGCTTTTCAAGCTCCGAACCGGCCCTGAAACACCGTTGGTGTGAATGAGGTAACTGAGCCTCTCAGGGCAAATGGAAAATATAACCGGGGTGAAAAGGGTGTTATCTTTACTTAATTATGAATGTGAACAGTTGTATCAACAGCTTTTACAATGTGCTGCTGACTGCTGGAAAGTGGTTTTACTTTAATGTATTTGTTTCGTCCATTGTGTTTACCTGCTAATGCAGGTGGGGCCGACCAGTTCAACCCGGTATCACGGCAAGACGTGAACATGTGACGATTTACCATGCTGGGAGACGTGAAGATGTCACGATTTCGTCCATTCAAACGTGACAGTTACACGCAGTGGCGACTGGTCATTAGGGGCAGGTGCCCCACCTAGTGTCAGCAGAAAGTATTACAAATAATGATTACAAAAAAATTCAAAAAATAAATAAAAAAATATATAAAATATATTTTAAGATCATGTTTAATCCTCTGATTCGTCTGTACATTGCTGTTTTAGTCTGTGTTCTTCTAATGAGTGTCTACAGCAGGGGTGCCCAACCAGTCGATCGCGATCGACCGGTCGATCGCGGGGAGATTCCCAGTCGATCGCGAGATGTGTCTAAAAATAGAACAACAATATTCTGTTTTATCGTTAATGTCCAACACACTCTCACTCCCTAAGCGTCCAATAGCGACGTTTGGTCAGTGTCCGTGGCGTCCAATTGTGACGCTCCTAGGCTCCTTCAGCGTCATAAAGGGACGCAAATAGCTTTCAACTGATTGCAATGTATTCCCATCTGCGTCGGGATTTGACGCTCATGGAAGCACGGCATTCGTTTATGTCGGCTGCCCTTAAAGGTAATGTGAGCGTCCATTCCCAGGAGTAAAGGATGGCAGAAGACACTACACTACCCAGAATCCCCAGCTATCGTTTGGACTACACCATGTGCTCTTGACAAACCCCGTGATAGTCCTCAAGCTCTGTGATTGGAGAGTGTGCTCCGAGTGTTAAGCCGATTCTCGAACAGCACTTGAAATGGGATGGAACCACGGCAGACTGTCCAAAACTGGATTTGAACGGGTCCACCGCGTCCCCCCCTCCCCCACCCCGTCCCCAGAACTACACATGCTGGCTATTCTGTTTCGCAACATGTTCTCTATGGCACGTCTCTACTGGGAGTTGTAGTTTTAAAAGACGTTTTCGTATTTCCCATAATAAGAAGTTGCCAGTATTAAACTGTGTACATCCCTGGAGGTTTAGGGGACAGGAAACACTCACATTTAAAACATATAATTAATAAATGGGTGAAAATTGCTTGTGCCCATTATGGGCAGTATTAATATATATACCCACATGCCAGCTAAGGTCAGAAGAGCTTTATTTAACAGCTGGTCTTATGTGTGTGACCCCTGTGATAACATTACATTACATTAATTGATAAGCCTGAAACATGCACTTGTCAAGGTTCAGAGGCACATTTTGCAAATATGGCAGTAGCCATCGATCAGCTTAAGATAAGATATACTTTATTGATCCCAAGTTGGAACATTTGCGTTATCAGCATGTGTAACAGTTAAATATGCAGTTGTGTTTATTTGAAAATCATTTAGTATAATCACATAAATTCTGTGTTTTATATTCAACAATTCTGTGTTCTTTATTTATTGATTGTTCAATACCTGACAAGGCCAGATATTAAATATCTACATACATCTTATAAGAGTATAATAAATTATGTATAATATCAGTTAAAATAAGTGCTTCAACATAGTTAACATTGCTGGAGGTATGCACAAATATTGATAGATGTCTTGTAATGCACTATTGAGGAACCTGCAACCCAAGTTTTTAATTCAGTGCAGAACTACACCACAGTTGTGTAGGCCTATATGATATGTCAATAAACCTTAGAAAATCTTGAAATCTTGAAAGGGATGTGCAAAATAGTCATTACATACAGTCTTTAATTAACAATTAGTAGAGAATAACGAGTAATGAATATACTTTATAGGGATCGTATTAATATCTAATAATAAAAATATTGAAATTCAATAACATGCTTTAACCACCAGGTGTCCCTTTATATCAGCTGTGTACCTTTATGGTGTAAATACAGCCTATCTACCAATTGGATCAAATATAAAAGTGAGCCGAATTAGTGTTGATACTGCAAGGAGACGTATTGTGTGAAAAGAAATGTAAGATGTTGTTTAATGGCTGATATATTTATGATCCACGTCACGTTTTCAGTTCCTCATGTTTGTCTTCTCATCAGGGCTCTATAAATACAGAACTACGGCAGATATGTAATATGTAATGCAGCCGAACCGTGTATTACAATGCCGTTATGTGATGACTTTCAAAGAGAAAAGCAAGCACACTCGGAATAAGGTATTATTATTATTTTGGTCTGTTTCCGGTATTTGTTAATGACGATGTGCTCTGAGATGTGAGACTGGAATTGCACAGGGGGGAAATAACGTAGGCTATCTTTAGATGCGGATTTTGTTAAACTAATATGTTTAGGCTGTGGACCAACACTATACATTGACGGGGAAGGGGGGTAGCAATAAAGATAACACCATTAAACAGTTACACAACATAACAGAAATAATATCGATAGCAGCGTCCCTAGCAACCACCTTGGTAACAATGAAAACGTCGCGATTTCCTGAAGTAATCTTCGTAATAACTAGCAAACTAAAGATCATGTACATCCACTGCACACATAATCTGAAATAACAACTCATATTTCTCGCATCAAATGACATCAAAACGCATTTTAATGGCCAAACTAACTTTAAAATAGGCATTTTACACCCAGAATAAAACGAATTTCGGCCATGTTTTCTTTTTCTGCAGGGAGAAATTTGAAGATCACGTGACATAGACGCCAGCCATCGGAATGAATGGTGAAAAAAACGGGGTTTGTCAAACAGAGCACATGGTGTAGGCCAAACGATAGCTGGGGATTCTGGGTAGTGTAGTGTCTTCTGCCATCCTTTACTCAGAAAACATATTTGTTTCTCCGAATCGAAGGGGAAAAATACAAAAGCATTGCACACAATTTAAACCAATCAATGTTGTGTAATTAACAAGGATAATCTGGTGTTTTTTAGTTGATGAGTAGTGCAGATATCACTGTAAAATCAATCGACAGTAAGAGGAGTACTTACTTCCGGGTGTAAAATTCTCCGTTATCCAATGGGAATGGATGCTCACATTGCCTTTAAGGGCAGCCGGCATAAACGAATGCCGTGCTTCCATGAGCGTCAAATCCCGACGCAGATGGGAATACATTGCAATCAGTTGAAAGCTATTTGCGTCCCTTTATGACGCTGAAGGAGCCTAGGAGCGTCACAATTGGACGCCACGGACACTGACCAAACGTCGCTATTGGACGCTTAGGGAGTGAGAGTGTGATCTTCCTGTGCCAGAATAATGCACTTGAACGCAGCAAAGCTTTGTGATTGGCCGGAGTGACCCCATGTGTCGGGGCGTGGCTGGTGGGCAGTGGGCAATATTTCGCTGACGTTGTCCGTGTCAACAGGAGTGACAGTCGGCACACACACAAGACCGCCAATTATGGCAGAAGCAAAAGAGCCCAAAATATATCATTTTCACTCCGAGTGGGAGGATGATTATTTGGTATCTATTCCAATTCAAAGTCCATCTGTCTCATCTACAATGCGAGCGTGCCTTTATCGAAGAAGGGTCTTTTAGGAGCGGCATTTCAAAACAGTGCACAAACGCTACGAGACGGAATTCCCTCCTGATTCTGCCCTACGCTCCCAAAAGGGGAGGGGCCTGAAAGGACCGCTAAATGCACAGCAGTCCATTTTCACCAGGCCCAACAACAAGAGCAAGGCTGCTACCATAGCATCTTATCGTGTGAGTCACGTTCTTGAGGAACACATGAAGTCCTATTTTGTTCACATTATATATGCTTCCATTAGGCAATATTATAAGGAATCATTCTGTAAACTTTCATTGGTATGCGGATGATACTCAACTATATTTATCAATCAAGCCTGATGAAATTAATCATCTAAATAAAATTCAAGACTGCCTTAAGGACTTAAAAACGTGGATGACCTTAAACTTTTTGATGTTAAACACGACCAAAACTGAAGTTATTGTACTTGGCTCGAAGAATCTACGAAACAAATTATCTAAAGATATACTAACTATGGATGGCATTAATTTGGCCTCCAGTGAGACTGTAAGGAATATTGGTGTTATATTTGATCAGGATTGATCGCCCACATAAAATCAATTTCAAGGACCGCCTACTTCCATCTACGTAACATTGCAAAAATCAGGCATATCTTGCCTCAAAACGATGCAGAGAAACTAGTCCATGCATTTGTTACTTCTAGGCTGGATTATTGTAACTCTTTATTATCAGGCAGTACCAAGAAGTCAGTCAAGTCGCTTCAGCTGATTCAAAATGCTGCGGCTCGTGTACTAACCAGAGTTAGGAAAAGGGACCACATTACTCCTGTTCTGGCTGCCTTTACGCTGGCTCCCTATAGAACACAGGATATAATTTAAAGTTCTTCTTCTCGCCTACAAAGCCCTTAATGGGCAGGCGCCATCTTACCTTAAAGAACTCATTATACCCTACTGTCCTACTAGGGCATTGCGTTCCAAGAATGCAGGGTTGTTGGTTGTTCCTAGAATCTCTAAAAGTACAATGGGAGCCAGAGCCTTTTCTTATCAAGCTCCACATTTGTGGAATCAGCTTCCAGTTTGTGTTCGGGCGGCAGACACCCTATCCGTTTTTAAGAGTGCGCTTAAGACCTTCCTTTTTGATAAAGCTTATAGTTAGGGCTGACTAGATTCAGCCCCTAGTTTTGCTGATATAGGCTTAGTTTGTCGGGGGACATCTTACTTCTTCCTTCTCTCAGTCTGTACCTATGTACTCTCATGTTCCGATTAACCCAGCTTCCCCACATTTCTTTCTTTTTGGTGTCTGTATACGCCGGGATCCGGAGTCATGGATGATCCTGCGGTCCTGTGTCCTGGATCGCGAGTGCTGGATCTTGAGTCGTGGCTGTGGTCCTGGATCATCGGTCCTGGATGGATATCCTCGTGGATTCATCTTCCTATTATACACACATGCATTTCCAAACATCTGGACTACCTATGTTGCAAATGTATCTTTTCAATTTACACACGGCATCTATTGCACGTCTGTCCGTCCTGGGAGAGGGATCCCTCCTCTGTTGCTCTCCCTGAGGTTTCTCCCATTTTTCCCTTTAAACTGGGTTTTCTTCGGAAGTTTTTCCTTGTACGATGTGAGGGTCTAAGGACAGAGGGTGTCGTATTGTCATACTGATATTCTGTAAACACTGTGAAGACCACTGAGACAAATGTAACATTTGTGATATTGGGCTATATAAATAAACATTGATTGATTGATTGATTGAAGTCTTTCAAAGACGGCGAAGTTGTGAAAGAAGCATTCATGGAGGCTGCGACGCGCTTTTGGGGGACAGTAAAAATAACAGAAGCATTTCAACAGGTTTTTGATATAATAAAAACTCAAGTTAGATACCGTTATTAATCAGCTGTGATTTTTAGTTTGTTTGAACTTAGTCATTATAATTATTGTACAAAATGGTATAAGAATGCAAACTTAAATTGATTATAGTCTATTATCAATTCAGGTTAAGAAACTATTGCTTGCATCCTATTTTAAAGGCATTTTTTATAATCTACTAAAATGCAACAAAAAAGGGTTTGATTATATTAATTGTGTCTTATTTATTGCACTTTGGCAGCAGATTCCTGTGTAGCTTCAGATCTGAGTCGTCTTATTAGTGAGCCTCATTTATACTTTTGTAGCAAAACTATTTTTATATAATGGAAAAGAAAGGGTTCAGAGTCTTTTCTTTTTTTCCTGAGTCATATGTGGCAGCACTGTTCAATGTTTCCTGAAAACATTACCCACTGTAGTATGTGAGGTGTGAATAAACTCCAACTCTGTATCAACAACACTGTTGTGTAACTTCAGTTAAATACTAAGATAAAGGATCTGCCGTATTTTATGAGGTATTAATCGTACAAAGGTCAGTTTTATACAAGTAGAAGTGTGTATTTACCTGGTAGTAGGCTGTCAGTAATGGCTACGCCTCTCTATTTGGATTGGTAGATCTCGGCAGACTGGCAACTTTAAAAGTAGCTCTCGGTTCACAAAAGGTTGGGCACCCCTGGTCTACAGTGTGTGCCTATTGAGCTGTTTAGAGCCATGTGGGACAAAACCCGATCCTGCCCCTCCCTCTCCCTGTTTAAGTCAATGGTGACTGTAAAAACTACACTGCGCATGCTCAGAGTATTGTCCTATTTAATGTGTGTGGCAAAAAAATAATGACCAGAGGGGCATAGAGCTGCCATCCCCACCATACGTCATCTCACATAATTCAGAGCTAATGGTGTGGTGTGTGAAGAGGAGACGAGAGAGCTGCGCAGTGAGGCGTCCTAAAACCCGGAAGTAAGCTGCGCATGGCTTCCCTCGACCTAAAAGCAATGAGATTTCTCCATAGGATTTTAGAAAATAGCTCAAAATAAGATCTGTGGGAAACAAACCTGTTAGATAAATGCACGTTTTGTTCAGCCGGTTAATATCCACATGTTTACCCTACTTTTATAATTTTCGAATCATAAATCTATTGATTAGATTAGATTTATGATAGACTTTTGAAACTACAAGAAGATAAGGAGGACTTTTCCAAAAAAGTAATAGAGATTTTTGTCCAGAAGGATAGGCAAATGGACTTCATCTTCAAGTCAAGGGAAGACTGCAATTTTATTGAAAATGGGATCTTACTAAGAGAGAACAATTCAATATTTAAATGATACAATTACATGTTTTGGGTATCCTTTTGTTGAACTGTCTGTTTAAAATTAATTGAAGCATCAGACAAAAAAAGCTTTTGAAATAATATTATATTTTGATTTAGGTCAAAATATAATATTTGTAAACCTGAAGAGTCAGTGCCAGAGCCTCACCAGCCATGAACCTCACTGCAGAAGCTTATATATAAACATCTACGTTTTTTGTGCCCCACCACTTTTGTACATATAGAAACGCCACTGGTTACACGGTATTTCTCCAACCAGTGGAGAAATACCCGGAAATGCCAAGCAAATGCTACCCCGACGGTCGGTTGTAATTTATTTTGTAATAGTCACACTCGATTTCGCCGATTGTCTTGTTGCTCCAGCTGGTCGACACCTCTTTTAGCAGAAACAAAGGCTACATTAATGTATTAAATTGATGTTAATCCATGTGTGTGTTTGTGGAATTAACGGACGTGACGTTGTGCGATTGCGTTGCTAAGCAACAGCTTCGGTTCATGTTAATTGACAAACTCTTCAACTAGAACCGTAGTTATATTTAAAAACATTTTAGAAGGCCTCACAAAATACTTTAATATAAATTGAAATGTGAAGGAATGTGTGTACAACAAAATACACCCGTCATAAGCAATACCGGAAACAGTAGGCAAGATCCTCAGAACGCTGATTGGATGGTTTAGCCTCAATGCACGCTGGGAAATGGGGTTTATGCGATGTGAAATCCGAAAATAAAATAATACTGTATGTGCTTACGTTTCTATTCATCTTACGTCCTCACATAACGGCATTGTAATACACGGTTCGGTTGCATTAAATATTACATATCTGCCATAGTTCTCTATTTATAGAGCCCTGATGAGAAGACTTATTGTCAAACAGGTACTATTGCCGCCAAAACTGAAAACATGACGTGGATCTTAAATATATAAGCAATTAAACAACATCTTACATTTCTTTTCACACAATACGTCTCCTTGCAGTATCAACACTAATTCGGCTGACTTTTATATTTGATCCAATTGGTTGATAGGCTGTATTTACACCATAACGGTGCACAGCTGAGAGAAAGGGACGTTATTCTTGTATATAATGACTATCTTGCACATCCCTTTCAAGATTTCAAGATGTTCTATTTATAATATCAATTAAAATAAGTGCTTAAACTCAGTTATACAAGAGGTAGATAATAGATGTACTTTTTTTCTAAGGATCAACATCTGATAGAACAAGAACTATAGGTTACTTACGTAACCCCATTTCTCAGAGTAACATGAAGTGAGATGTCTCACTATGGGATGCGCCTCATCGCGGAGCAAACAGAAGCATCAATCTCATTACGCCAATCCTGATTGGCTGGTGATCTTGACGTCAGCGTCAGGGGAAATCACCCCCTATAAGTAGCTTGCGCCACAACGCATGCGTCATTCAAAATAAGCAACTCTTCTCGCTTCACCATAGCAAGGAGGGCCGTCTGGTGAGACATCTCACTTCATGTTACTCTGAGGCCTGGGGTTACGTAAGTAACCTATAGTTCTCATTCATAACACTCCGTTCAATGTCTCACTATGGGATATTGTAGCTCCCGTATTGCCAGCACTGCTTGAGTCAACCTGGGAGTAGAACGCCCAGACTGGATCTCGCCATTGGGCTGCTGTGACTGTCAGTACTACTACCACATCCTTGTCAACTGTGTGTATTGACACCTTGCTATACCCTTCCTTCACAGCATCTCCTAGGTGCAGTAGGATGTGGTTATCCTCCTAATGTGTGCATGGTGCAAATACTGATTATATGTTTGCCAGTGTTGAGGGCGGTCACACTGGTTGCCAGGAAGGAGAACAGTTCAGCCTTCTTGTCTTCAATGCGCAGAAACTCTGGCCAGTTTCCAGGAATGACATTGGATGGCTCAACGTGTCTATGACCTCCCTTCCCTCTCTTACTGCGTGTTTCAGACTTTCGGGGAAATATTCATCCCACACGACATTGACTCTGCTGACATTCTCCAGCTGAGAGCATGTCAGTATGGCAGAGATGGGGACTCGAGTCTGCGACTCGGACTCGAGTCTGCGACTCGGACTCGAGTCTGCGACTCGGACTCGAGTCGCACTTAAGTCGCACACACAGAGACTTCAGACTTGACTTGGACTCGTGACCAAAAGACTTCAGACTTGGACTCGTGTGTTGGGACTCGTGAACAATCATTGTGTTTTCTATTTTTGGCGTATTAAAGGTGGGGTAGGTACATTTGAGAGAAACCGGCTCGAGATCGCTAGAATTTGAAAATACACAACCGGAGATAATCTGCTAGAGGCTGCTACTTCCTTATAGAGCCCGCCTCCTCCAACACACACAAACGCGCACATGACCAATGAGGGCACGAGATACATTTGTGACCAGATGGAAGGCTGACAGGCAGGTAGGCCATCCAGTTATTTTAGCCGGGCTCATTACGCAGACGTGCGCGCCTCTGTTACTACCTCGTAGTAACACAATGGCGACCGGCGGCACACCTGCGGCTGTACCGCTTGTAATTAGGTTCAACTACAAACACTTCGAACAAAACGCCGGCGGCACCAACAAAAGGAGCGCACACTGCAAAGTCTGCAATATCAAAATCAAGGATGCTGGCGCAACAACGTCAAATTTCATCAGGCACTTGAAAACTCACCCGGAGAGGTCAGTCACATTAACGCATATGGACGGTTAGCAAACATGTTTAGCTCAGCATCAGCTATGTAATGTTAACTTAGCTTGCTAATAGCTTTGTAACTGAATATTTGAAAAGATTAGTGAATTGCTTGTCACACTTGTTTGAGTTGAGTGGCGTTGACATCCAACTCTTGACATGACATAAAAAAGGTCGGTAACGTTAATCATTACCCGCTTTTAAGTACTTTTAACAGTTTCCCTGCGGGGGATTAATAAAGTATTTGTGATACTGATTTCTGATTTGAAGTGTTTTGATTATAAGTTGTTTGCATTTAGCTAAAGTGTGATGTTTTTCCTCATATTGCATTGCAATAGCCTGTTTAAAGTGATCATATAACAAACAATCAGTACTGATACTGTATGCTAATAGATATAGGAGTGATAATAACACAGTAAATGCTTTGAATTTCTTAGATATAGCTGTGCAGTATTCTTAACAGACTGGAAAGCAGCAGACAATAGAAGGCTTATTACAACCAGAAGAGACATGAGACTTTTATTTGTTTAGAGACTTGAGACTTGACTTGGACTCATGACCAAAGACTTGAGACTTGATCAAGTCTCACCCCACAAAGACTTGAGACTTGACTTGGACTCGTGACCAAAGACTTGAGACTTGACTTGGACTTGCAAAAAAAGACTTGTGAACATCTCTGCAGTATGGTGAGAACACTTTCTGCACATAATCAAAAAACGTCTTAGCAGCACCAGGTCGTAGCATGTTCACATGAGCAGCCCTATCAAGGATGATGACTTGTACTGTGCGGTGAGATGCATTCTCTCGTAAATAAATCAGGTCCTCCAAACAGCCCACCAATCTGACTTGGTACCAGTTCTCAGCTTGCCCATTTGTGACAATGATGGTGGCCTTTCATGAGTCTTGGGGCCTTCAGGCGCTGCAGGATTTTATTCATTATGGTGTCGTGTGTTACCAATAGTTGTCTTGGTCACTGTGGTCCCTGCTTCCTTGAAATAATTAACAAGTTCCTCCCGTGTAGTTCTTGGCTGATACCTCACCTTTCTCATGATCATCAATACCCCACGGGGCGAGATCTTGTGTGGAGCCCCAGACCGAGGGCGATTGATTGTCGATTGATGCCCATTTTATTTTTTTTCATCTCCGAATAATCGCACCTTCTCCCCAAGCTGCTTTCTGATGGTCTTGTAGCCGATCCCAACCTTGTGTAGGTCTACAATCATGTCCCTGAGGTACTTTGACAGCTCTTTAGTCTTGCCCATGGTGGAGAGGTTTGAATCTGATTTATTGATTCTGTGGACAGTAGGGATGTGCATCTCCATCACTGAGGCCGATGCGATGCGCATCTCGATACGTTGCCACGATACGATACATTAATGATACATTTGAAACACCAGGCGATGCGATACTATTCACCCCTGTTGCAATACTGTTCGATACGATTTGATTCAACATTATGCGATACGGGGCGATACGATGCGATTCTACACGATGCAAAATAATGATACTTCAATATGGTACGACAGATGATTTTTGTTTTATTCCTTATATGCAGCAAATCATAAATTAACAAAAAAGTGCTTTACTATTTGGTTCTCTCTACTAGTACTGCACATCCCATCATGCTGTTTCTTTTTTATGTTAAAAACTCTCCAGAGTACAGTACAATTGTATAGTACCTCACAGTTAAACAATTTAAGGATGCATTGCCTATGATTAACAATGTGCAAATAACAACTACCATAGTACAATGCCCATACAACTGCCAGCCTGATGTGCTTAACACTCATTCATAGGCTAACTCACCAGTGAGCAGAAAGCAGTGGTGTGGTTTCTATATGAACAATAAAGAATACAAATAACCTTTATGAACCATCCAGATCTCTCAGGTCTTCAGGGACTGGTCAGCTTTCTGTCCCCAGAGTCAGAACTAAACATGGAAAAGCAGCGTTCAGTTATTATGCTCCAAATATCTGGAACAAACTCCCAGAAACCTGCAGGTCCGCTGCAACTCTGACTACTTTTAAATCCAGGCTGAAGACTTTTCTTTTTGTCGCTGCTTTTAATTGAACTATTCATATCTTAGACTGCACTGTAACTTTTATCCATGTATTTCTTCTTTTAATGTTTATTCTATTAGCTTTTCTTTTTAATGACTGATTTTAAATGCCATTTTCTTAATGTCTTTCATTTTTTGTAAAGCACTTTGAATTGCCTTGTGTTGAAAAGTGCTATATAAATAAACTTGCCTGCCTGCCTGCCTTGCCTTGCCTTGCCTTGCCTTGCCTTGCCTTGCCTTCACAAACAGGTATTTCATAATTGCTTACAATTGTAAGGAAGACATTTAAACTATTATTGGCAGTCACAGGCTGCTGTAAACTAAACACCACTCTCTCTGACATAACACCTCACTGAGTGATTTAACTAATGTCTAACTTTCAGGTTTTACTTTTCAGCCGCAGACCCCATGTCGCCTCTTTATGTGCGCCGCTAAGTTCCTCGTACTACTTGTGTACTTTAACGCGGCACGGCATCGTTTACAATTTGCGAGCGATTTTTCAGCGGTGCGCTGTGTTTCTCTTTCCATGTTTGTTGATAACTGAGACTCTCGGCCTCCGTATTCCGAAGCAAAGATCAAAGATCGTCTCTGCCGGTGCACCGATGTGAATCGGTGAATCTTAACATCCCTAGTGGACAGGTGTCTTTTATACAGGTAATACATTGATATTAGGAGTACTTTCTTAAAGGAAGAGGACTTATGTAACCGGTCTGTGGGAGCCAGAATTCTTGTTTTTTGCAAGGGGATCAAATACTTATTTCCTACAGTTAAATATAATACATTTTTCTCTTTTATATAATGTAATTTTCTGGATTTTCTTTTTTATATTCTTACTCTTGTAGTGATCACCTGTTGACATAATTCACCACGGAACTGTGGGGTAGGGGTATTGTTTCCGCACGGGCATATGTGTTGCCCTCTATATATATTGTGTGCCCTCCTGGTTTCTTCCTCTTGTCTTCCCGGGCTGCGACTCGACAACATCTGCATTTCTGCTGCTCATTACAGCTTTGTACCTCAATTGCACCTCCTCCGACTCTCTATCTCTCAGCACTACACTCTCACTGTTAAAATAAACCTACCATTAACATTATACACTGTTCATTTATTTGTAAGTGGGTGAAAAAAATAATCGGCAAGGGATCAAATACTTATTTCCTCCACTGTAGGTGTCATACTGAGGCCTGTACTACGAAGCCGGGTTTTCGCTTAGCGAGCTAAATTCAGGGAAAGATCTGGATTTCCGGTCCTTCGATGCTGATTCACTTCTTAGCGGGCTAGATCTCCACGGTAACTTATGCTGAACGGCTAGCCTGCTCCAGAGCAGGCTAGGTTCCAGGATAAGAGATCAACTCAGTGAAAGCACCGCCTGCTGACCAATCAGAGCTCAGTGTGCGGAGTTCTTCTTCTTCTTCTTCTTCTTCTTCTTCTTCTTCTTCTTCTTCTTCTTCTTCTTCTTCTTTGCTTTAATGGCGAATCGCTTCCACTTGGAGCATATATCGCCACCTACTGTTGATTTATTTAATGTCCATGTTAAATCCTTGTCCTCTGACCAGTGTTTTTGAGAAACTTGAAGATCAGCTTCATTTATTGAGTTACTTGCGAACATTGCCTTGAAATCCATATCCCTGATGTTAAGTTGTTCTAGTGCAGTTTTCAGAATGAGTCTTTGCCATGTATATTCCGGGCAGCTAAAAAATACATGATGTATTGTCTCTGATTGTTGGCAACCATCACAATTGCCAGTTGGATGTTTTCCAATCAGATACACTGATGAGTTTAATCCAGATTGACCCAATTTTATCCTGCTGTTAATGTTCTGTTCTCTTCTATTATTCCCCCAAGTGCTTTCCGTTCCTCCTTCCCTTTGTATCTGGTATAAATGTCTTCCTTTAGTGTTACTGTTGCTTGATAACAACTTTCGTAACTGATTTGACTTCTGCTCTATACTAATGGGTACTATTATATCAATCTGGTTTGCTTTCAATCCATTGTTTGCCAGTTGATCCACTACCTCATTACCTCTAATACCCACATGTGCTGGAATCCACACAAATTGAACAACAATTCCCAAATGTACTAACCTAAACATGATTTGCAAAATATGATGGAGAATATCCTGATGACATACTGATGAGAAGTAATTTATACTCTCCAAAGCTGTGCTGGAGTCAGAGCAAATGACCACTCACATTGGCTGTACTTCCTCTGAAGTGCTAGTGAGATAGCCATCATCTCTACTGTGTATACTGTGATGTGATCACTCGCTCGCTTATCCACTTTGACCTTTAACTCAGGAACATAAAATGCACAACCAGTTTTACCATTTTCTGGATTTTTGGATCCATCAGTAAATATATGTATAAACTGCCCATATTGTTCATGTAGAACAGTGTTCACGTAAGCCTGCACATTGATTTTATTTTCCATTGAATGTAACCATTTCAATAAGGATACATCTATTACAGGTTGAGGTAGCAACCATGGTGGAACAGCTGATAACAACAGTGTGCAGAGTTTAAAGCGATCAAGTCATATTACAGGATAAAGGGAATACAGTTTAAACTGCTGTTGCAGGAAAGACTGCCGGCCAAAATCACCGACTGTGTGAACGTGAAAATGAATAGAATATCACCATCTTCAGAGCAATCTGACTATTATAACATTAGCGTTAAGAAAGCTTACCTAAATATCTGCCACAACATGAGTAACCGGATCAAGGTAACATTACATAGCCTACAGTCCGCGGCACTGTGAGTGCAGACGTCGATGTGTCCCATTATCATTCATATCACATCATATCACATCATAATGTATCATATATTTCTTTATCTGAGTCAGCTGAGCTGTATCTGGCCGTGCAACACTCACAGTGTCACATACTGTATGCAGAAGTATTATTTTAAGCAACACATTAAGTTGACGAAACACTAGAGTCAAATGTAATTAAAGTCAGATCCACTCGTGTCTTAGACTGGGCAGTGATATCATAAACCTGTTAATGTACGCATTAAAATGTCATGGATGTTTAAAGTTTAACTTCTTCATATGTCTAAAATTATAGTTGACTTTTTATTCAAGAAGTATGACGCACTGCGCTGTCAGTATGTTGTCCATGTTTGTGATTGGTCGATCGCTCCAAATACCACCCATTTTATGTGAACGCGCACCGAACTAGATAGGGTACGGCTGGTTTGAGCGATCGAGTTGATAACCCGCGTCGTAGGACCGCTTTGCGAGAGCGCGTTTGACTGCTGCATCGGCAAGATCTCTAGTGTCCAGTACAAGAAGATCTACAATGCTCTTTTCACAGCATGGATTGCTGTCCATGTCTTATATAGCAGGGGTTCCCAACCTTTTTTCCCAAGAGCCCCCCCAAATGACTCCTGTTGGAAGTTGCGCCCCTCCCCCCTTGTGTGTGTGTGTGGGGGGCGGAGCGCAACTTCCAACAGGAGTCATTTGGGTACAGCGGTAATTCAAGTGTAAAAGTCTCAAAAATGCTACAACTACTGTCACAAACTGGGTGAATGTGAAGTATTTTGTTAAAGGAGGATGAAAGCGTAATTAAGGAGCATTATTGGAGTGACTTTGATGGTTATTGGACTCAGGATTAATTCATTTGGATTCCCGCTGTATGAAGAAATTAAAGTGGACCTATCATGCTATATTTGAATAATATATTGTAGGACCATACCTATATACAGGTGTAGCACTCCATAGGACTCCAATGGGTGTGTCCCAGTCAAAAGCCCAGCGGATGCCAGTGGCTGGGGGTGTTGCCAAATTGCTAGAGGGAGTTGCCAAATGTCCCCATTTGTTCAATTACAGGATTTAACCATGAGATGGCGCTTCATTCACAAATACACAAAGACAACTGGGTGTTGTAGAACTTAGTCTGTTTGCAATGTTTGCAGCTCTGCAGTTGTGTTTGCTGAATACTGTAGCATTTAATCACTTATTTGTTATGGTTTTCACAGGCTACTATAATGAAAAAACATCAATATTTTAGATCAAATAAAGTATATAGTTTGCTTTATGCAGTTTTTTTTTTGTAATATTGTTGGGGTGTTTTTACACAGTACATTAGATTGAAGTAAATCCATTTATACATTAAAATAAGATAAGATAAGATGGACATTTATTAATCCCCGTGGGGAAATTCAGTTGTTCAAACAGCAACAGGGTGAGAGTGAAAAACAGGATAGCACAGATTCACACAGATTAATAAAATCAAAAATAAGATGAGCGATAAAAATAATAATAATGACAAACTATGAAATAAGAAATGAATAAAACTAAAATGTAATTATCATATATTCTAATGTATTGTATTATTAAGTGATATCATACATTAACCCCATTATAGCAGATGCCACATTGAATGGATGAACACATTTATGCATCAATAATTACGAGTATTTCTAAATACAAGTTGTACAAATATTTATATGTATTTAATATTAATAACATAATGATTAATTTCAGATGATAATACTTTTCAGGGTTAGGTCCGAGGCCTGTACTACGAAGCAGGTTCAACCTAACCTGGATATGTTTGAGTTAGCCGGTTGGCCTAATCCAGGGATCACCAACTACATTTGTCCAAGGGCCAACATGTATCCAATAGACACAATCGCGGGCCAGTGATTTTTATATAGTCCACAATGCTAGTGGAGCACGCTCAGGTACTGCGGACCTTTAATTTATTATCTGAAACGATGTAATAACTTTTAAAACTTGTTCCAGTCACTTGCCCCATGCATTCAGCAGCAGCAGGCCATTCACTTTGATTTGATCTATGAAATGTCATCATTTCGACAATAAAGAAATGCTACATAAACGTTATCTTGCACATTTTATCCAACCATCTCCGTTTCTAACTTTCAATATATTATAAAAGAGATCTCTCTCTCTCTCACTGCGTGCGGGGGCGAGGCCTCACAGACACTCTGCATCTCTCTCACTCACAGACATGCTGCAGCGCTGTGCAGTGTGCACACAGTTCTGCCAGTAATGAAGATTACATTTTGTGAGGAAACTTTTCCACCAATAACTCCAATAAGTATTCCAAAATGTATTCACTTCAGGTTTATGAAAGTAACTGTAATCAGATTAGGCTACTCGTTTTTGAAATGTAACGCCAGCTGAATACAGTTAGCCTACTTGATTTGTATATTCTGCGTAACGCCGTTACATGTATTCCGTTACAACCAGTCTAGGTTACAACCCAACCCTGCTTCTAGACTACTGTCCCGCAGCTCCTGCCTCTCTGTTGGACTCCGTCGCAGCTGGGCTACTGCTGCGGAGCGCACAAAGCAGACTCTTCACAACGAAGGGTCACTTCTTCTTGAAGGCAGGGAAGGTTTCGCAGTATGCAGTCTACTGTCCCGCAGCTGCTGCCTCTCTGTTGGACTCCGGTACTGCACCTTACTCACGACGTTGTAAATGGGTGGGAGGCGAACGCAGTAACCACTCAGCTAACGCCACAGTCACCCCCGTCGTGCGGGCCGGATGAGAATGTCTGGCGGGCCGGATGTGGCCCGCGGGCCGCCAGTTGGTGGTCACTGGCCTAATCCAAAACATACGCGCTCTCGCTAAACGGTCCTACGACGCGGGTTATCAAGTGGATCGCTCAAGCCAGCCGTGTCCTATCTAGTAAGGTGCGCGTTCACATGAAAGGGGTGGTATTTGGAGCATTCGACCAATCACAAACATGGACAAGCGTACTGACAGCGCAGCGTCATACTTCCTGAATGAAAAGTCAACTATAAAATTAGACAAATATGAAGACGTTAAACTTTAAACATCCATGACTTAAACACTTTATCCAGGATAAAAGCCACATAGTTGCACCTGCAAGGGGAATACAGCTGGTAAAAGAAAAAGTGTTTGAATGCGTACATTAACAGGTTTATGATATCACTGCCCAGTCTAAGACACGAGTGGATCTGACTTTAATTACATTTGTCTCGAGTGTTTCGTCAACTTAATGTGTTGCTTAAAATAATAATTCTGCATACAGTATGTGACACTGTGAGTGTTGCACGGCCAGAAACGGCTCAGCTGACTCAGATAAGGAAATATATGATACATTATGATGTGATATGCCGCGGACTGTACTTAATGTTACTCTGATCCGGTTAATTATGTTGTGGCAGATATTTAAGTAAGCTTTCTTAACGCTAATGTTATAATAGTCAGATTGCTCTGAAGATGGGAGGTGATATTCTATTAATGTTCACGTTCGTGATTTTTGCCGGCCGTCTTTCCTGCAACTGCAGCTTTTCTGTATTTCCTTTCAGCTGTAATATGACTTGATCCCTTTAAACTCTGCACACTGAGCTCTGATTGGTCAGCAGGCAGTGCTTTCACTGAGTTGAGCTCTTAGCCTGCAACCTAACGGCCCCTACACACGGCGGTGTGCGTTGCCGCTTCAACGCTTCTGCCCATTCACTTTGAATGGGGTGACGTCATGATTCGCCGAACTGCATTGTGGGAGCAAAGCGTAGCTTCTCTCGCGGTGCTCGCTGCAAAAGTAGAGCAATGTTCTACTTTTGCCGCCTCGACGGAGGCGTCAGCCAATCAAATCCCGCGTATGCAAATCTAACAGTACAAGCGCTAGCCAATCAAACCGTGTGTATGTTGGGAGAGCCAGACCGCAGTTATTTCCCATATGTCAAAAAATGGACGAGAAAATGATCGTGGCGGTAGGGAATCACCCGGTACTATATTACCAGTCCCTCTTTACATACAGGGATACAAACCAGAGGAGCCAGGCATGGGGGGAGGTGGCAGAGACAGTGGGTGAAACTGGTAGGTTTTCGCCTGTTTGGGGAGTTTATATCCAGTGTACTTCGTTTGAATGGACAGCTAGCAAGCATAGACAGTATATTTAACCAGCATGGATGTAGCATGAATGCTTTGCTTTGTATGTCCGGGGCGAGACATTCATGTGATTGGTTGTTGCTCGCGTTGACTCCCCAAGCTCAAGACACGCCCACACACCCACACGGCGCCACGCCGCCGTGTGTAGGCTCCGTTACGGTACGTCCACACAGCGGCGTGCGTTGACGCTTGCCAGCGGGCGTGTCTGACACTCGACCAACAACCATCCTTGCCAACCTTGAGACCTCAGAAATCGGGAGCATTTCAAAACCACCGGGGGGGGGGGGGGGGTATTAGATTAACTTTAACATGCTTATTGTAGTGGTAAGTGCACTGCCTTGCGGCCTGTAGCACCATCCTAGATGGAGCATATGTGTGGGCTGGACCTGTATTTTAGGAGAGGAGTGAGCACAATCTTCCTCACCCTCTCAGACTTTGAGTTGCGCGCGCTGCTAAAGAGACGCGCTACCATGGAAACCAAACAATGGTGTAGCTGTATTAAAGTCTGATTGGAAACAGTCCTGAGTATATCTGATTTTGTCAGAAATCGGGAGAAATGCGGGAGAAATATGACCCCAGGAGGAAACCGGGAGAGGGCAATGAAATCGGGAGTCTCCCGCGAAAATCGGGAGGGTTGGCAAGTATGCCAACAACCAATCACATGAATCTCCCGCCCCAGATACACAAGAACGTGGTTTGATTGGCTAGAACTTGGACTGGCATATGATTCGATTGGCTGACGCCTCCGTCGAGGCGTCAAAAGTTGAACATTGCTCAACTTTTGAAGCGAGCAACGCCAGCAACGCTCCACGTCACTTCCCAAAATGCAGTTCGGCTAAAAGTGACGTCACCTCATTCAAAGTGAATGGGCAGAAGCGTTGGAAGCTTCAATGAACGCTGCTGTGTGGACGGGCCGTAACCTGCTCCGGGGCAGGTTAGCCGCACAGCATAAGTTACCATGGAGATCTAGCCTGCTAAAAAGAGAACCAGCTTCGTAGGACCGGAAACCCCGAGTTTTCCCTGAAGTTAGCCGGCTAAGCGAAAACCCTGCTTCGTAGTATATCCCCCAGATCACCTGAGAGCTGCCGTTTCATTCAGACTGTTTAAAAAAAAAACAACGGTCTGATTTTAACAACTCAATGTGTGATTGTTATAGCAGTAATATTAGACACTAATAATACAGTAAACTATTAACACTGTACATATTATTGTTTGCCCATGGGATTAGGATTATCGGTAGTGAGAGCCGTGCTGCATTTTCCTCCGGTCGGATGTGATATAAAAACAACGCGATTATTTTTGTTGTTGTAAACTCACGTGGATTAAACTACATGTATTAGTGCATTCATTTCAATTCGCGAACATATGATACATCAAATGATCGTGAGGATGTTGATTTAAAATCGTTTGTTTGAGCCGAGCTGCATTTCCTGATGAAAAAACATAGCGATGGTTTTGTATTTACGCCAACGTGGATTAAACAACATTATTTTGTTAAATAAAAACATGGGGATGTTTTGTAAATGATTACATGTCTCTTATTTAGCACAGAATATGATCCTATCCGTGACATAATGGATCTTAACAAATATCCGCTATATCAGATACCTGTAGATCTATCAGCTGTTTATTTCACATGAGTTCCACTGTGGCAGCTTTTTAATCACGGCTCCCCCTGGTGGATCCATAATCCATTGCAGCTGGTTTCATTATAATTAAATGTATTTATCAAGGGGGCGTATCAAGTCCTGCGAGGGGTTTTCCTTTTCAGCAGGGGCCCACCCCGTGCAGATCACGGACCCGCACGGGTAGGCGTCTGAAATGAAGCGCTACATCTGTAAAACATGTCTGTGAAGTTTTTTTTTTTACCAAGCAGATCATGCATTTTAGCCATGCCTCATTTCGCTCTATTTGCTCTTTTCCAGCCCTGTTTTTGCAACGGCTGAATCTGAGAAGTCTTCTTTGCTGCTTTTATGGCAGACTACAGCGCCACTTACAGGCCTGGCATATGTACTACAGCGTCTCCAACGCTTTTGAGCGGCAATGGCCGTGGCCGTGGCCCAACCCCCCATTCCCCTGATAGGTGGAGAGTTGCCCATATAGGCGGAGCACCCCTTTTCTGACGTCAGAACAATTCAAATCTGGATCAGCTCTGTTGCAGCCCGCTTGTTAGAGATTTGGGTATGGAGGAAAAGAGAGAGGGTTGTGTTTTCTGACACTTGGTGAGTTCCCTGACACACCGGCGAGACATATTCATGTATAAAAGACGTACAAAAGTGCATTTTGCATGATAGGTCCCCTTTAAAGGACGCCGCAAGTGGAAACAATTCACAAAGGGATTAAACTTTTTAAAACACATGCTCAAAGTAAGCCGGATTTTGCCGATGTGTTCATGTGGATTCAAAAGTCGTAAATAATCTACAAAATGGAGGAGATCGATCTGATCGGAGCAACTGTGACAAATAATCTGAAACCGGCATGGACAGTGACTATGTTTTAAAAATGCGCTTATCCAGAAATGCCTGGTTTGGAAACTTTACGGACAGAAGAAACATTTCTATTAAAGAAAGAATTATACATTTCTGTCTTTTTATGCCTATATTAGCTACTAACTTGTATTGTATTGCGTTACAATTATATGTAAAAAATAAAAATAAAAAAAAAGTCTAAATATGATATTTGGCCTCAAATCATCTGAGGCCCTGTGATCTTTGGCGCCCCCCTGAGGGGGGCGCGCCCCCCAGGTTGGGAACCACTGTTCTATAGCACCAGTTAGTGCTTTAACATCTCGTGCAAATGCCATTTGTGCATGTTTGGTCTGCTCATGGTGCCGAGTTTGGAGGAGTTAATGATGAATGTTCCTCAATATGCTTGCTCACCCTCCTTCAAATTTGAAAGACCAGTAATTACGATCATATATCAAATTTCAAAGGAACAGTTCAGCGCCCCACAACTTTACAGCAAACAGTTACAACCTTGACTTTACATCAGGAAGAACAAACATTAAAGAAGTGGCACAAGTTAGGGTTAAAAAACGTGTATTCAGCTAAAACATATACATCGCTGCAGTAAGTTATTATCCAGTGGAAAGTCCTTACCTACTGGCCTAGTTAAATCAAAGTGGTTACTTTTTTTTGGCTGGGCAGTGTAGTTTTACACACCGTCTTATTTTACTTTCTCAGGACTTGAAACTGTTTTTTGGGGGCAGACCCCCACAAATAGTCCAGCAGATAGAATTGTGCTTTTGATGATAAAAACATGAACTTTGGCACACTGTTAGAGCATGCCCTAAGGAGGACTTTTGGCTATAGGGCCATCGAATATTTGTCCAATGGCGAGGTGAGGCCCCACCCAGTCTGCGTGATCTGTGTGTAGGGAGGGGCGGGCCTGCTTCCACCCCTCTTCCACATCATCAAACATCATCCATGTATCCTACGCCGTCTTCTTGCCCCTGCCATCAAAAGATGACACAGTGCACATCCAGTAAATGCATGGAACATTGGTAAGGCTATGCATCGATCTTGACCTAGTGATCTCGCCATCTCATGAGCTGCTAAATGCCTAAAACTCTTCCCAGCTCCAAAGGCAACCCACAGCTCAGTGATGTTGAGGGATTGGGCTGCTGTGACTGCAGTACTACCACATCTGTGTCAACTGTGCCTATTGACACCTTGTTATACCCTTCCTTCACAGCATCTCCTAGGTGCAGTAGGATGCGGGTATCAGCCTCCTCATGTGTGCATGGTGCAAATACTGATTATATGTTTGCCAGTGTTGAGGGCTGTCACACTGGTTGCCAGGAAGGAGAACAGTTCAGCCCTCTTGTCTTCAATGCGCAGAAACTCTGGCAAGTTTCCAGGAATGACACTGGATGGCTCAACGTGTCTATGAACTCCCTTCCCTCTCTTGCTGCGTGTTTCAGCCTTCAGACTTTCGTGGAAATATTCATCCCACACGACATCGACTTTGCTGACATGCTCCAGCTGAGAGCATGTCAGTATGGTGAGAACACTTTCTGCACATAATCAAAAAACGTCTTAGCAGCACCAGGTCGCATGTTCACATGAGCAGCCCCATCAAGGATAATGACCTGTACTCCGGGCTGGACTGGCCATCTGGCATACCGGGCATTTTCCCGGTGAACCGACGTGCCTTTTGGACCGAAACGTCATTTTTTTTTTTCTGAAGTCCCGGCCCATAAGACGGGTAGATTGGCCCTCTGTTTAAATGTTTTTAGTAATTGACACTGGGCCGGCCCAATCAAATCTTTAATCACCTCCCCCTTTGGGCCGCTCGGTGTGCATCATTAAATCACGCCCCCAGGAGGTGAGCCGGCCGTTGAAGCCAAACTGCCTTTTTTTTCGAGAAAATTGCGGTCAAGAAAAAAGCAGGCCCTTCGTGCTGATGCTGCCGCTTGTGTCAAAATAGCCGAGATGTTTAGTACAGGTGCAGGTCCATTAATATCCCCTTGATGAAGCACTAATAAGACAAATACTATAAGAGAAACATTCGTTAGCCTACAAGCTAGTAAGCTGGCTTTTTAGGTTTTCCCTGGCAAGTTAAAATATAGCTTAATGGGATTCTGATACGTTGTCTCATTGAAAGTTAACCAACATTCATGAACAATTACCGTCAGCTGGCAGCTTGTTTTGTTTAGTTTATTTACTTATTTGGTTATAAGGGCAACAGTGGTCTTTTGGGATCTGAACAATTTTTTTTATAGTCAGCTTTTTGTGGTAGTTTTGATTGACAATATATAGAATGAAGAATATAGAAATAGATAAAAAAAATTAGGCACACATGTAGTTTTGACCATTAACTGTGTGGTATTGTTATGTCAATGCCTATTTGTATGGACCTCTATCAGGGAATCCATTAATTCTGTATCATTGTGTTGAGCCAGGTAGCATCCCCAGAGGAGGAGAGTGTCAGCGAGAGTGAGGAGAGCAAAGAGCAGGAGGAGATAGATTACTTTGCCCGCCCCGAGCCGTCTATGTTACAGATGTTTTTAGAACAACAACATACCAGAACTCCAGTTGTGCAGAAGGTATTCACCTGTAAAGATGGCACCAGCAGAAAGTGGCTTACATATTGCAAGGGACGTCATATGTTGTTTTGTATGTCTGGCATTTGGGAAGACGACTGACACTGGCACATTTATAACTGGAATGTCAGATTGGAGGCACGCACACCAGCATACAGAGGAGCACGAAAAAAGAGCATTACACATTCAACCTGTGCTGAAGCTTTTTTCTAACGGTGCTCTAAAGCAGACATCGAAAGCAGATTCTATCGCTCGAAGTGGAGTCGAAAGAGATGAGTTTTCAGTCTGGAAGATGTGTATGCTTTCTGCTGTCCTGATTTCAATGGGGAGCTCATTCCACCATTTTGGAGCCAGGATAGCAAACCCACGTGTTTTTGCTGATGGGAACTTGGGTTGGCCTACCTGCCTGTCAGCCTACCATCTGTGCACACACTTATCTTGTGCGCTCATCGGTCATGTCCGTGTGTGTTGGAGGAGGGGCTCTGTAAGGAAGTCTGAAGTTGGTGCATTATGGAATGTGGCTCATTAAAAAATAAGTACAGCTATTGTCTCCCTCTTGTATAACTGGTCGGCCCCACCTGCAGCAGGTACACCAGGGTTGACAACTCTCACGCATCTGGCGTGTGACACACGTGTTCACTCTCAATCTCACACTGCCCAAACTATTCTCACGGCCAAAACAAGATGAACCGGTGATCGTTTTTGGTTGGTTATTTACAATGTTGAGTTGACTGCTGCTCAAGCTGTTGATCCGCTCCCTCCCCGCCTCCACCACCATCAGACCCCCCTATTAGTGCTCGGTCACTGTTCGCTTTGTGAGAGGGTTTGAAGGTCTAATTTCTAATGATTGATAGTTACACATACTTGTGGTATGTATTACTTTAGTTTGCCCCTGGTACGTAAAAAGGATAATAATAATAGCGTTTTTTTAAATTATACTGAGTTATTCTTCTTGTCAGGAACCGCTACTATTCGTTTGTTTTATGGATTTGGTCCGGTCTGGGTCTAAATGCCAGGGCCGATTTGCTGTCCCAGTCCAGCCCTGCCTGTACTGTGCGGTGAGATGCATTCTCTCGTAAATAAATCAGGTCCTCCAAACAGCCCACCAATCTGACTTGGTACCAATTCTCAGCTTGCCCATTTGTGACAATGATGGTGGCCTTTCGGGAGTCTTCTTGAGCATGGGGCCTTCAGGCGCTGCAGGATTTTATCCATTATGGTGTAGTGTGTTAGCAATAGTTTTCTTGGTCACTGTGGTCCCTGCTGCCTTGAAATCATTAACAAGTTGCTCCTGTGTAGTTCTTGGCTGATACCTCACCTTTCTCATGATCATCAATATGCCACGGGCGAGATCTTGTGTGGAGCCCCAGACCGAGGGCGATTGATTGTTGATTGATGCCCATTTTATTTTGTTTCCATCTCCGAATAATCGCACCAACAGTCTCCTTCTCCCCAAGCTGCTTTCTGATGGTCTTCCACATTAATCAAGAATTTGTTTGGTTTGAACACACAGCAAGAACATACTGCAGTTGTGATTGTGAACTAAAATGATCCCAGCAGCAATGAATGATCAAATCATCAAAGTGAAAACCACATTTCTTTATATGTGTGGTCAACACATATAAAGAAATATGAGTGACTTATCACGATGCGTTCAGCCTTTGAACTGTCAATCAGTTTTGAAGATTTTTGCCTCGTCCTGTCATTTTGAACTGAGCCAAGGACAGGCGAAAGATGAGGAATGAGGGTTTTTCTTATTCCACATTATCATAGTTATACAAATTGCATTGCCCATTTACTGTTGAAATGAGTTCCTGACATCAGAAACAAGTGTTTTTCTGGTACATGTAATTGACCGTGTAGCTCTGTCAGCTATTTTTAGCCCCCCTGTTGCTCTGACAAGTTTCCCCAGAGACTCTCATCCAGCAGTGCTCCACTGACCTTGCTCAGCTCCATAGTGTGACAATACCGACAATTGTCTATAGTGACAAAAATGAGGTACATCGGACTAAAACACACCTCATCATCTCAAATGAAGCCCCAGCTGTAGCCAGGATTATGAAGATATATCTTTTTTGAAGCAGTTACTTGCAATTATCAATGTATGTCTTTCAGACATTAGTCCCACAGAGACATAATCAATTTGAGCTTTTTGTCATGTTTTATCAAGCTGCTTTAAGACTAAGTAATGTCTTATTTTACTCCTCTTTGGATTGCAGTCTCAAACCAAAAAAGGTAAACATATATTACTTAGTTTTCTTTATTCAAACAGCAGTTTGGTGGTACTGTAGATTGCCCCAAATCATAACCATGCATAATGTAGCTTTGCACCTGATCCTACTGGTGATTTAAAAAGGATAATTTCAGTAAATTATAAGCATGTTTATTCCTTTTGTATCCTCTCATTTTGTATGTATTCATTTCAGCTGTTCTGAGAATGAACACCTTATTTGCGTCATTGTGGTCATAAAAACATTAACAATGCTTTGTCATTGCTTTGTTCTTGTCCCTTCATATTACACATTAACTCCAGCAGGAGGGAGGTGTTCAAATGTTCCCTTATCAGACACCTCTGCATGTGGCTAACTGCTCCGTGTGCCAAGCATTTGTCACCTTGAAAAACTGGCATCCAGTGGTGTGTGTGCTGATACATTCAGATTTTTTTTAAGATAACAATCAATGTATTGTTTTAACATCAAAGTGCCTAAAACCACCACCTACAGCATTATCAACGCTCACAAGTTCTGGTTCTGAATTATGATTATATTACAATTAAAATACAACCACAGATGAGAAATTATCTGAGGATGAGTCTGTGTTTGAATGATATGTTATTTTTGTATGAAGGATTTGTGTTGTACATGAAATAGTGACAGGTTCTTCTTTCAGTGTCTCGTGAACAATAATGCCTCTAGTAGGCATAAAAGGCATGTTTCTGTTTCTTTAGCGTTGTTTTTTGACATCACACTTAAAATAAAAAGGTTGGAACACTGTCACAACTGAATCAGGGAATCTCAGCTCAACATACTACGGACTATCAATCACAGTCAACCTCTTTTATCTTACCAAAGAGTAGATGGCAGATATCACATAATGATCTATGGCCCATTGAGCTTTTCTGTACTGAACAACATATTCAAACCATTAAAAGTTTGTAATAATTGTATTCTATTTGATGGGGGCAAAGACCATTTCAGTTGTAGGTAATACATTGGGTATTTGTACCATATTGTGTTCACTGCTGTTAAAAATAGCCATTATGTGAGAACAAATACAATATCAGAATAATATAGCATTTTTGAAACTCTTGAATGGCAGTCTGTCTCTTAATTTAAGATGGATACAATATAAAAACATTATTTTGACAGAATTGCCAAAACATATGTGCAAACAAATTATAAAACTCACTTTGTTCAAAAAGAGAACACTTGAAAAGAGTTGAAATGTACATCATCATAATGTATTCTTTGAAATAGGCTGAAACAACGTTCATGATTACCTAAGTAAGGTTACCGGTTACCTAACCGCAGAAGTTTATAAATCAATTTGTCTTGGCTTCGTTATTATTTAAGAAAGCAGACATGTTGTTAGGCAGATTATACCGTAAAAACAAGATAGTGACATACACTACAGATTTTAGAATCATAATAAAAAAAAGTTTATTTTTGCTATGATGCCAACACTCAATAGGCGCGTTCACACCGCAGTACTTTTCCCACTTTAGTTCCGATATAGTTCCGAAATGTTGCGTTCACACCAAAAAAATCCAGAACTAAAATGAGTTCATCAGAACCTTTTTACCCCCTTTTCCGTCCCTGCTAGAGAGCAGGTACTTTCGTGGGAGAAAAAGGTGTCTATGTCTGATTGGCAGGGCGGATTGCTTATGGCAACACAAAAGAAAACATGGGAGCGGTGGAGATGAGGAGGTGTCGGCGTTCTGGCGATTTACTCGGAAGGCTTCAGTAGAAGCTGCTGGGACTCCCAGCCGTTTCTACTGAAGCCAGTCCCCAACTCCGGGGACGGGTGGCAGTATACGCCGTGAAGTTGTTTGCGGCCTGCCAGTAAACCCAAAGCAGAAGAAGAATAAGTGACGTCTGCGGCTTCATTTGCCTAATCCTCCCCCAGGAATTTTTTCCGGTGTGAACGCGATCTGTACTTAGTTCATGAGAACTAAAGAGCTCTCATGAACTAAGTTCTGATGAACCTTTGTGGGAAAAGTACTGCGGTGTGAAAGCGCCTATTATCAGCATACCATCCCTACCAATAAAAACATGATTTATTCCGTCTTCACTTGTAGACTACATGATAAAAGATACATTATTGTATTATACATAATAATGTAAAAAGGCCCCAATTGCATGTGAGCAGCTTTAAATAAACTATAAATAAAAAATCCTTTAGGCCTCAAGTCAAACATTAAAAAACCACAAACTATTAAACCCAACCACAATTTGAATCCAAGAAGGAAGCTTACATTACTTCGTATTCTCACGTTATATGTATAAAAGTAAAATATTTCACAGGCTACTTAAAATGGTTAAACTCCCAGGTTGCCTTTCTCCTCTGGCAGCAGTTTTTCCTTCGCTGAGTCGGGAGGGACTCTTTGTGGAGTCTTCTTCATTTCTAGACTTTTGACCCAAGTGTAGGCTGAAGAGCCCACAAGAACCATCATGTTGCTCGTCCACCACAGCAGGCTTTTACTGGAGGAGTTGTACACCACTGCAATGACAGTCTGAGCACAGGCCTTTGCTGTACCTGAGACATTGTGTGTGAGTGGACTGGTAAACTTGATCTGGAGGCCTGTGACGTAGCCGATAGCGAAACCAAACACTCCTCCGAGCGTCATCATGCCCCAAAACTTGAGGTCAGAGGAGCGGCTGAAGCTGGCCAGACTGCCCAACTCTCCGAACAACAGAATGAGCGGCAGGAAGAGGACGCAGGCGTTAATGTTGTTGTAGTAGGACAGTTTCCAGATGTTTCCTTCTACTGCTGGCATCACCTTTTTGGTGAAGATGGCGTTCAGAGAGACACATGCGCTGGCCACCACCCCGAAAAAGACGCCTGTCCAGGAGAGGTTCCCCGTCATGCCTTCCTGGTCCACACCAAGCCAGAATCCACCTGAGAAGCATGGACACAAGCAGGACTGTGAGAACACCATACACACAGACCTGTCGCGATAATCAATCAATTGACTTATCGTACGATAAATAAAAATGGACTCAATAACTTTTTGGAGCTCGATAAATTGCAGTTTACATGCGTGTTTGTTTACATAAGGATGTGACCAGCATTTTAGCCAGGCGCGCTGTGAGGGGCGGGGCTCACACACAGCCCATGACACAGCCAGGTCAGGACACTCCGCATGCAGCAGTGTAGCAGTGTAGCAGCCAAATTAATAATATAGAGACAAGCAGGAGATAACGTGTGACTGACTCGAGGGGAATTTGAAGTTAAATGGAAGTGGTTGCAAAACCTAATACCACATCTCCGGTGTGGGAATATTTTGGATTTAAGCCAAATCAACGAGGCGAACCTACAGACCTGAATGGGCCGGGCAGTGTGTCGCATTTGTTTTAAAAAGGTAGCAACTAAAGCTAGCAATACCACCAACCTTAAACTGCACCTGAAACACAACCTACCCATTCCGTTTTCCCAGCTGGGATCAAACATGGCAGCTGGAGATGGAGAGCCCCCACCTTCCTGACAGTTTGCAATCAAAGATGCATTTGCCCGACAATGCAAACATCTTGGTGTTCCTTGCTCGAAATCTTTGAAATACAGATTTGGATATGGCCTGTTGAGGCATCTGGGTCTTTGTATGGACAGACTGTACACTTGACTGTTGTTTTAAAGAGGGGGTTTTGTGTGTGCCTGAGTGTGTGTGTGAGCCTGAGTCTATTTAATTGATTGTTTTGGTTGTGTGTGATTTTAATTACACACACTCAGGCACACACAAAATTAAAATGTGTTATAATTAAATGTATTTGTTTTATTTATTATATATAATTTATATATTTGAATATGATTTCACATTTCATTTGCAATGTTGAATGTTCAATAAAAAGTTCTGTTTGAAAGGATGTACTTTATATATTTATATATTATCATTATGTCAGTGGTCTAAAATGGTCTTACAACGGTGCCGACAATATTATCGTTTATCGCAATAATTTCCGGGAAAATGTATCGTCCAACAAAATTAATTATCGTGACAGGCCTACATACACATAAAGCATTTTAACACTTGAACAGTCAAGTTGCTGAGTTTTAATCAGAAATGTGCCAACATCTTGCATTCTAGTATGTTGTTCAAGTCATACAAGTAATTAAATAGTATATTATTCCAGATTTTAATTAATATAGGTTTTGAATAGGGTTGTATCGAGTATTTCAAACAGTAAGTTTACAACTCTATCCACGTGTTCATTGTTTGGGCCCCATTTAAGTTTATAACAATACTTTGCTTCAAACTTTGTTGCAAAAGCTAAAAGTAGTAAAACAATGAGAGCAACAACTGTTTTCTGGGTTTGGTGTAGAAAAACTTGACTGGCTTGAGGATAATGCAGAAGATAGATTTCTGACACATCTACTAATTAATCTTAAGAAACTGTTTTATGTTTAGTTATTCAGCACATGTCAATAATAGTTTCCAAATGAGTCACCTTACTATTCATCTAGTATAGAGATAAAACCCTGCGATATCATCCACACACCCTACGGGGGGAAAACCCGTTAACATACCTAGTATGACCCCGCAACACATTATGGCTTGAAGTGATGTGGTTTGTTTCAGGATGATGTACGACAACAGCACGTTAAACACTGTGCTGAGAGAACGACCGACCGTGTAGAAAGCCACTCCGACATATTTCAGGCACAGGTTGTTGAAGGTGATCATGCTGATGAACACAATGGACAGTGGAAGGACCTCCCGGGACGTCTTCAAGTCAAATTTGACCGACGGGAAGTCGATGAGACCCGGGCACACTTTGGACAGCAGCTGCATGAGCCAGCACAGTCCCACAGTCACCAAACATTGGTAAAACGTGACAAACAATGGTGCGTCCAATTCTCGGTTGTCCAGCAGATAACTATTGAGAAACACCATTGTTATGGAGACAAACCAGTACAGTGCAACCACAGCTCCTATCCGGACAGCCCGGAGTATGAACGTCTCTCCATCGCCATCCGGGTTCATCGTTTCCGAGCCGGCTAGAGCCATCCTCAGGATACTGGACCGCTTCAGCTGAGTCCTGTTCATGGTTAAAAATAGAAACACTGTGTAAAAACTGCAGCATTTACATAAACCTATATGTAGCTACATGGTACAAACATGACGACTGTGTTCGGCTAACAGCCATAACAAAACGACTTCCGATTTAGATTTTCAGAATAAAAGCTCATCTACACAAATCCTAGCTCGAGCCAAACCAAATTATTCTTGGGTATGAGATAATTCCAGTTAAAAATGACCATACGAAGTGAGACCAACTGTACAGCTTTTGAAAAAAATATATACAAAACCCCTGTCGTGCCTTTTCATGCACAGAAAAAGTATAGCATTCAAAACCATTCATACAATTTGCATTTAGACACCATGCCACTTGTATTTGTTATCGTGTTATATCGCTGGGACAGTTCAGAAGTAGCATGGCAAATATGTTTTGACATGGCCCAGATCAGAATGCGTACCTTGTGTGTTGGCCCATCCATTTGTCTAATCTTTAAATGCTTTGACTGAACTGTTTTTATCTTGAAGATATATGCAAAGCCGGAAGTGTTTCCAAGCAGGACTTCCTCGTTTGAACTAACATTTACATTTAAAGAGATAGTCATGGAAAGTGTCTTTGACTACATATTCCTAGTAGTGGCGTAGTTTAGTGTCCATATTGTTCTCGCTTTATTAATAAAAAGTGTTTATGAGCTCTTGCTAATCAAAATAGTAATAATATTAAATATGTTGTAGCTACGGTGCACTACGTTGCGAGTTTAACTCTATCGGTTGCATTTACCCTTTTATATCTAGAAGATATGTGTTTAGTTTTAAATATTACCTGACAAACATTGTTTTTTCTTGATTAGGCAATGTAGGCTATGTTTAATGTTTTTTGTTTAAAAAAAAAAAAGGTTTTCATACCTTCAGTTGATGCTATAAATCCAGTATGCAGTGTCTATCAGGAAGTGTTCTGCCCTTTTAACGAGCTGTCCTTCCCCTCCTGCTCCAAGGCAGGCAACAACACAGGCTGCTTTTATATGACATGCATTTCCTGATATCACTTCACCTGACAGACATAGGCGGCGCATGAGGCTCAGGTTTGGGAAGGCTAAATAACTTTTTTTACCTGACGCTGCCTGCCTCCGGCGTCTATAGAAAAGAGATCAACTCAGTGAAAGCAGTGCACCGCCTGCTGACCAATCAGAGCTCAGTGTGCAGAGTTTAAATCTATCAAGTCATATTACAGGATAAAGGAAATACAGTTTAAACTGACGTATGCAGAGAAGACGCCGACGTGTCGCACTTATCATTCATATCACATCATCAATCACATCATCGATCATATAATATCATATAGTCCTATCATATATTTCCTTATCTGAGTCAGCTTCTTGAGCCTTATCTGGCCGTGCAACACTCACAGTGTCACATACTCAACCTGATCTCACCAGAATGCGTGACTCCACCACGACTCCTTAACACCACAATGCGTGGTGGAGTCACGAACTTTGTTACATTTGCGTGTCGGCACCACGCAAACAACCGCTATGTAAAGTGAATGAGGCTCCTTTGTCGTGGTGCACGCACGCATTTCTACAACGTGCATTGTGTGTAATGCAACTGTTATTTTTATTAAATTAGTTTTTAAGGAAGGCCAGAGCTTCAGCTGTGTCAAATAGATTGTTCCCTTCAGTTAACGTTATTTAAAAGATAATGATCATGTCCCCTGTATTGTATTACGAGCGTCCATTCCCATTGGATAACGGAGAATTTTACACCCGGAAGTAAGTAGCCTATTCTCCTTACTGTCGATTGGTTTTACAGTGATATCTGCACTACTCACTACTCATGGGGTCACTCCGGCCAATCACAAAGCTTTGCTGCGTTCAAGTGCATTATTCTGGCACAGGAAGATCACACTCTCACTCCCTAAGCGTCCAATAGCGACGTTTGGTCAGTGTCCGTGGCGTCCAATTGTGACGCTCCTAGGCTCCTTCAGCGTCATAAAGGGACGCAAATAGCTTTCAACTGATTGCAATGTATTCCCATCTGCGTCGGGATTTGACGCTCATGGAAGCACGGCATTCGTTTATGCCGGCTGCCCTTAAAGGCAATGTGAGCATCCATTCCCATTGGATAACGGAGAATTTTACACCCGGAAGTAAGTACTCCTCTTACTGTCGATTGATTTTACAGTGATATCTGCACTACTCATCAACTAAAAAACACCAGATTATCCTTGTTAATTACACAACATTGATTGGTTTGAATTGTGTACAATGCTTTTGTATTTTCCCCCTTCGATTCGGAGAAACAAATATATTTTCGGAGTTTTTGGACGGTAGAAGACACTACACTACCCAGAATCCTCAGCTATCGTTTGGGACTACACCATGTGCTTAGCTTGACAAACCCCGTGATCAGTCCTCAACCTCTGTGATTGGATGCGCGACGTTTACACAGAGCGTCCAAAAGGACTTTGAAATGGAATGAAACCCATCGACGGCACACTATTCAAAACAGGAATCGAACGTGTCCTACCCCCTCCCCCCCTTAGGTCACAGGCTCCTCCAACAGTGCTACGCAATAAAACAGATACACAGAAAAAATAGTGAAATAGTGCAATAAGAGTCTATATACAAGTGATTGGAATATGATATATTAGATAAATAATTTCTAAGTAGCTGCCAGATGAATGCTATTTCTAAATGCAGGTGTTTAATAATCGTATAGCCTGTGGGATGAAGCTGTCTCTGTGTCTGGTGGTTTTAGTCCGAATGCTGTGGTACCGCCTGCCAGACTGCAGCAGACAGAACCGTTTGTGGCTGGGGTGATGGGGGTCTTTTATAATCCTGAGGGCTTTCTTTAAGGTTAACATGGTATTTTTAATCCACTACATTTATTTTAGTTACTTTACAGATTTGGATTAATGATGTGAAATATAAACAACCCTTAAATCAGACTTTAGTTACACCTGAATGAAATTCAGTGAAGGTGATTGACAAGTGCTAACAATCAGGCGAGATATTTGATAGTTGGTTGCTTGAGAAGACTAAATATTTATCTGCAGATCCGTTTAAAGCATGTTCATTACTCGTTATTCTCTAATAGTTCATTAAAGACTGTATATAATTGCTATTTTGCACATCCCTTTCAAGATTTCAAGATTTTCTAAGGTTTATTGACATATCATATACACAACAGTGTAGTTATGCAATGAATGAAACACTTGGGTCACAGGTTCATCAACAGTGCATTACAAGACATCTATCAATGTGTGTGTATACTTCCACCATTACACTGTAGTATTCTGCACATTTCTTTAATTAAAGCCTTATTAGTTAGCACATCCTCCTATCAGGCACTAAACTGTTTTACTCTAGATATCATTTGAGTATCTTCTTGATATTTTCTATTCTATATTTATATAATTGACCTTCTACTTTCCCACTATTTTGTATGTACTCTTAATATTTGAATGTTTTCATAAAAGTGCGTTACAAAAATGAAAGACATTAAGAAAAAGGCATTTTAAACAGTCATTAAAAAGCAACACAATCTTCCTGCATTGCAATTACTCTAAACGTGTAATAACGTGCTTTAACCAGTAGGTGGTTTGGGTTAAAAGGCTGTCAAGTTTACAGTGTTAACACAATAAAATATACTGCTGTTTCCGGTTTAGTTTACGACGAATATTATGTTGTTATTGTTTTGATATTTGTAACACAAAAGCGATGGAAAAAACCCATAGCAACCAAAAAAAGATGGTCTTAACATGACCCAGTCGTCTAGTAGTTAATAAAAAACAATAATATCAAAACAAAATATTACTACTAACTTTATTGTGAAATTAAAACAGAACGGTAAAAGAATAGTTTCCGGTGTATTCTGATGCCCGATCTCTGTAGATAAAGAAATAACTAAGACAGATGTGTAATATTTAATGCAGCCAAACCATTTATTACAATGCATTCATGTGATGACTTTCAAAGAGTAAAGCAAGCACTGCTGAATAAAGTATGATTTTCTCTTTTACGAAACCTTTTTTTTCATATGGAATGCAGTTGGAGGTCAACCAATCACAGAGCTTGAGGACTGATCACGGGGTTCATGGTGTAGTCCCAAACGATAGCTGAGGATTCTGGGTAGTGTAGTGTCTTCTGCCGTCCAAAAACTCCGAAAAAAGATTTGTTTCTCCGAATTGAAGGGGGAAAATACAAAAGCATTGCACACAATTCAAACCAATCAATGTTGTGTAATTAACAAGGACAATTTGGTGTTTTTTAGTCGATGAGTAGTGCAGATATCACTGTAAAATCAATCGACAGTAAGGAGAATAGGCTACTTACTTCCGGGTGTAAAATTCTCCGTTATCCAATGGGAATGGACGCTCGTAATACAATACAGGGGACATGATCATTATCTTTTAAATAACGTTAACTAAAGGGAACAATCTATTTGACACAGCTGAAGCTCTGGCCTTCCTTAAAAACAAACTAATTTAATAAAATTAACAGTTGCATTACACACAATGCACGTTGTAGAAATGCGTGTGTGCACCACGACAAAGGAGCCTCATTCACTCTACATTGGGGTTGTTTGCGTGGTGCCGACACGCAAATGTAACAAAGTTCGTGACTCCACCACGCATTGTGGTGTTAAGGAGTCGTGGTGGAGTCACGCATTCTGGTGAGATCAGGTTGCACATACTGTATGCAGAAGTACGGTGGCCCTGAAGTGCAAGACATCACAGCATTTCACAAAACACTACAGCATTTCAGAAAACACCACAGCATTTCACAAAACACTACAGCATTTCACAAAACACCACAGCATTTCACAAAACACTACAACATTTCACAAAACACCACAGCATTTCAGAAAACACTACAGCATTTCACAAAACACTACAGCATTTCACAAAACACTACAGCATTTCAGAAAACACCACAGCATTTCACATTGGACGGAAAGGGTATTCCTTAGGGAGAACACTTCTTGTTTGTGGGATTATCAGGGATGCAAACTCATCAGGTATGGAAAAGGTGACAAGGACCCGAGCCCCCCGACCCCACGGAATATCGGCTTTAAAATGAGGAATAACAGAGGATTTTAGCGGTCAAAACAACTAAAGCAGCAGTGTTAATAATAACAGACACGCTAAAGAGTCACATCTAATAGAAATATATAAAAGCATTTATTTTAATTGTGTAGAAGTCAGTTTATAATTTTGGCAGCACTGTTGAGCATTTTGAAAATCTATTGTCATGCCTCTGTTCAAGGCTTAGTCTTTCTATCTTTATGGCATCTGGTGTAAAGTAACTAAATTCATAAACTCAAGTACTATACTTGGGTACAATTTTGAGATACTTGTACTTTATTTAAGTATTTCAATGTTTTGCTACTTTGTTCTTCTTCTCCTCTACAGTTCAGAGGTAAATGGTGTACTTTGACTCCATTACATGTATTAATACCTTTAGTTACTTTACAGATGTGGATGAATGATGTGAAATCTAATCAAGTGTTGAATCAGACTTTAGTTCCACCTGGAGTAAATCCACAAGCTACCTGCAGTATACAAAATCATTCAAACTAGCTGCACCTTTACCAGCTTTGAGAACACTTTCATGATCAATCATTATAAAACATATCATATATATTATTCTGAAATGGACCAATCTGCACAACGACTACTTTTACTGTCGCTACTTTCACTATATTTTGATGAGAATACTTTTCTACTTTTACTTGAGGAACATTTTGAATGCAGTACTTTTACTAACCGAGTATTCCTTCCTACACTCTGGTACTTCTACTTTTACTCAAGTACAAGACCTGAGTACTTCTACTTTTACTCAAGTAGGCCTACAAGATCTGAGTATTTCTGCTTTTAATCAAGTACAAGATCTGAGTACTTCTACTTTTAATCAAGTACAAGATCTGAGTACTTTTACTCAAGTACAATATCTGAGTATTTCTGCTTTTAATCAAGTACAAGATCTGAGTACTTCTACTTTTACTCTAGTACAATATCTGAGTGCTTCTACTTTTACTCAAGTACAAGATCTATACTTATACCACCTTCGTTTATAGCCTATGAAAAAAAAACTATTAGAAAACTAAGGCTAAAGCTAACGTTAGCAGATAGTGACAATGTATGCTAGCTAGCTAGCTCAACGATAATATTGCGACCGAAAAACTTTTCAGTACACATCACGCTTTGCGCTCCGACAGGGAGCTCTGCTCTGAACACCTGAACGGCCCGTTCTAACAGCTGTTCACCAGCGGTCCAGTCTGTACCGCAGTGACCGCACAGTTAATATTACCGAACGCACCCGTAGGTAATGTCGCTGCTGAAGCTAGACCATCATCGCGGAGCAGCAGAGCCGACAGGCAGGAAGACTCGAGCACACAGCTCGCGCTGCATTATAATATATAAAAAAAGAACACCATGCGTGTCATGATGGCACATAACAGCTCGCGGCCGCAGATTACTCCGGGTCCCAGACCCCCCCATACCCCAAAAATATTTGTATTGCAGATCTACATGAATCACACAAACGACCTATTTTGGATTCAAAATGGCAAATTTCGCCGAAAGGTGAGTGATTTTCATGCCTGTTAAATGTTTTAAGTAAAAGTATAATCTTATCAATTGAGTTCTATTTACTAGTAATTTTTAAGTGACAAACATATTGTTTTAAGTTAAAGAAACATGGATATATTAAGTTATTTAAACTAATAATTTGTGTTAACACTGTACATATAAAGATCAAGTATCTTTAACTTAAACATTTTCATATCTCTTCAACTAGCTATTTTGTGAGCACAGTAGATATGAAAATCAGGTAGATTTAACTTAAATATTTTTATTATCTCTAAACCCCAATATGAATTAAAAATGTCAATTGAGTAGTACTCAAAACGGAATGTTGAATACTTAAAACGTTTGTTGAAACCGATTACATCGAAAAATTGTGTTAACTGTAACTCAAAATCCCTAAGTTAACATTTTGACTAAACATTAAAAAGCACTTTAACACTGACAATTTAAATGCAAATTACTGTTTTATTAATTGACATAAACTTTACCAAACAATATAGATAAATTATAGCAAATAACTAACTTTTCAATACAAAATAAATTAAACAGTGCTCAGGCCTTGACACATATCTATGATATATTTTTTTTAAAGTATAACAGTATAAAATAATGTATGGGAAACAGTCCTTCAACTTGAAGCTGAACAGTAACACATTTTTCAATGAACAGATTTAAAGTGCAGGATGTAAACAGAGAACATTGTGTGTGTGTGTGTGTGTGTGTGTGTGTGTGTGTGTGTGTGTGTGTGTGTGTGTGTGTGTGTGTGTGTGTGTGTGTGTGTGGAATATGTATTGTAAGGTATAAAAATGTATGTGAAAATGTTTCCATCCTTTTTTAACATTTACAAACAAACAAACTTGAACAATAACACATATTACAATGCATAGAGCAGATTTAAAGAGTGTGTGTGTGTGGGGCACAACGCCAGCGTCCAGCCACAAGGGAGTGTGGTGTGTGTATGTGTGTGTGGGGCACAACGCCAGCGTCCAGCCACAAGGGAGTGGTGTGTGTGTGTGGGGCACAATGCCAGCATCCAGCCACAAGGGAGTGTGGTGTGTGTGTGGGGCACAATGCCAGCGTCCAGCCACAAGGGAGTGTGGTGTGTGTGTGTGTGGGGCACAATGCCAGCGTCCAGCCACAAGGGAGTGTGGTGTGTGTGTTATATTGTGTGATGACTACAATGTGAGAAGCTCATTTTTTAGGCTCAATACCCTGGGCCTCATGTTCCCCTTATCCAGGCCCATCAATACTTTCTGGATGAAGTCGAAAGTGTTTGCCAACTCTTTCGGGTAACTCAGATGGAGGGCATAGATCAGTGCAAAAAGATGGATGAATGCCTCAGCCAGTGTGGGGAGTTCCATAACTTTGTCCCCCTCTATGACAACAGCGATCTTCTCTGGGCAGAAGAGCGTGGCATTTGTCGACCTGGCACTGATTAGGAGAAGTCCGACCGCGACGTCATCTATTTCTGGATCCTCAGACTAGGGGTCGACCGATTATCGGGGCCGATATTCCGCATTTGACCGATTATCGGTATCAGCCTTTTTTTTATAATATTGCCGATAACACTTTGGCTCTGATGCGGCCGTTTCTCTGGCTGCAGTCACCACTCTCTGTACACAAGCAATGTCCCGCCCACAGCATTATCTGATAGGCTATTACTGAAGTGTCAATCAACACTGAAGATTTTCCGGGCGGGAGCCAGCCATAGAGACGGGACCTTCTCAGATTACAGGCAGGTGCGAAGAAAGCAGACACAGACAAGCAGCAGCGCTGAGCGGCAGAGCCACACATGTGTTTCGAAGGTAAATCAGTTGAAAGCCGAAGTTCAATAAACATCCCCATCCCCTCAGCTGAAGTTGCAAAAACACCACGATCTATTGATCCAATTCTATCAGCTTCCCAGTTACACAGGGACGCGGGAAGTCAGTCAGAGTTGGGGGTGCGTGCAGCGTCTCGCAGCGGAGTAACTGTGGTGCGGGGGGGGGGGGGGGGGGGGTGCTGCGAGTGGAGCCTCGCAGTTTTTCAGGTTAATATGTGAAGCTCATTCGCTAGCCAACATGTATTTAGCAAATGTTTAGCAAAATATTAGAAGTGAGGCTACTAGTCTAACGTTAGGTCTACTGTAATAGCCTCACTTTTAATAGTTTGCAAAACATTAGCTAGCACTAGTGTTTTGCAGTTGCTAGCAATTTATTGGGATTTCATGCTAGATAGACAGATATAATAAAGTAAGCATTATTGTTAGTTAAGCATGTCAGCCTGCAGCCCCACTTCTTGTCTCTCTCTAACTCATAGCAGATGACTGCACTAAAGAAAAGGGCACAGAGAGGAAACCAGTTGTAAGATGTTTAAAGGTTCATTAAACATAATATATGCTTAAATGCATTTCAAAGAAGTTGAGTTGTGTTGGAGTTTGTGTTATTCTACATTTTGACACCAAGATTTTCTGATTTTACTGCAAATGTATATCGGTTCCAAATATCGGTTATCGGTCTCCTTGATTACTAATAATCGGTATCGGTATCGGCCTTGAAAAAGCCATATCGGTCGATCCCTACCTCAGACTGCTCTACCTGATGACAAGAACAGATACACGTTACCTATTACCCCAAATTGCCTTAGCTATCTCAGAAATATGTTTGCTGAAAAATACATCAGTGACATATCACATCAAATAACCTAATGTGTTGTGCATAACGTGGGTTTAAGGAAACGCCTATTCGCATTGCACCAGAAACTTCAGCCTCTAAAGTAACCAATCAGTTGACATAAATTCTTTCTACAGAAAAAACATGTATAACCTTCATAAGGGTAGTATGTATGTTATCACTGTATTAGACTGTTACTATTAGCTAGTTGTACATAATAAACTGGAAACTGAATATATATTTACAGTATAATCTCTCCCTACTACACATACACAAATATATGGGGAACACTAGAGATTATTTTGTATTGAACACTGGTGCTGCAGGAAAGAAAGCCCTCTCTTGATTGTGTGTGTGTGTGTGTGTGTGTGTGTGTGTGTGTGTGTGTGTGTGTGTGTGTATGTATGTGTGTGTATGTGTGCATGTGCATGTGTCTGTCTATGTGTGTCTATGTGTGTGTGTGTGTGTGTGTGTGTGTGTGTGTGTGTGTGTGTGTATCTATGTGTGTGTATGTCTATGTAGCTGTGTGGCTGTGTGTGTCTATGTGTGTGTGTGTGTGTGTGTGTGTGTGTGTGTGTGTGTGGGTGTGTGTGTGTGTGTGTGTGTGTGTGTGTGTGTGTGTGTGTCTGCGTGTGTGTGTATCTGTGTGTGTGTCTATGTGTGTCTGTGTGTGTATGTGTGTCTATGTATGTGAATGTGTGTGTCTGTCTATGTGTGTGTATCTGTGTGTGTGTGTGTGTGTGTGTCTATGTATGTGTGTGTATGTGTGTGTATCTGTGTGTGTATCTATGTGTGTATGTGTCTATGTATCTGTATTAGGGATGGGAACGATTAATCGAATATTCAAAATGATTTAGGTATTCGAATAATTATTCATGTATTCGAATATGAGTTATGAATATTTGTATAAAAACATATTTTTTTTGGGAGTGATGCCTAAGTTGATTATCAAATTGAATAATTCAATGTATATATACGACAGTGTCATAGCTAAATGTGTTAGGTGATGTCTAAAGGTGTGTTTTGCTCCACTCACCGGTCCCTCACAGCGGGGCAGAGCTGCAGGTGCTGATCTCTCTCTCTCGCGTCCGGTTATACTTCACTCGTGTTTATGTCCAAATCCATCAGATCTAGTTAGTTCCAGCCAATGATATGGCTGCTGCCCCTCCCTACACGCAGATCACACAGACTCAAACCTCATCTTATGCCCAAATGTGGCGCAAATGCGCTCCGCAGCCGTTGCAAGGTTCCGGCGCTAACAGTTCATGAGTGCTCCCCCGCCCCCTGTCAACACTCGCAACACATGGCCAGCCGAAACAACAATAAGCGCTGCTTGGCAACCGTGTGTGGCGACAAAGTACTAGACATTTTGACTGGAGAGATTTAGTTCTATTTCGTATATGGCTTCGCCCTCTAAGGCTATCGCTATTGGGTTATCCCTCTGCGCCCCCGCGCAGCACTGAAACACTTGTAGTCCACGCCCACCCGCTAGGTGGGCCCCACCCTCGGGCCTCCTTCCGGTATAAATAGGAAGGTGGCCCGGCAATCTGCTCCCTCTTTTCTTCAGCAACCAGCAGTTTACTGAAGCACGAGAAAGCAACAGCATGAGCAATAAAGAGTGTGTCCGTATGTGCCCTTCGTGCAATACAGGCTACATTATGAGCTATGATTTGCATCCGATATGCGCAGCCTGTCTGGGGCCAGAGCACGCGGACGCGGCTCTCAGCCAGCAGGTCGCATGTCCTCATTGTGTGCGTCTTCCTTCATCCGACAGGAAGCAAAGGGCGGACGCCCTAGCTGCTGCGGGTGAGGAAGACGTCTGGGGTGGGCAGGTGCCCATCCAGGACAGCCTGTTTATGGAGGCGAGTGGGGGGCAGGAGTCGGACGACTCCTTCCCCGCCTCCATCCAGGGCTCGCCATGCGGCTCTCCCCTTCCCCCTCTTCCCCGGACGGGGGAGACGGGGTCGGAGCGAGAGTCAGAGGTGGCGGTCGAGCACGTGGTCCCCTTCTCCGTGGCCACGGCGCTACCGGCATTGGGAGGCATCATGCTGGAGCTGCCGGAAATAATCGGCAAGGCAGCAGCATGTAGAGGTCTCCCCGTTCCACGAGTACGGGAGAGGGTGGCTCTGGATGACATGGCGGGCGTGATTTCCCGGGTGCAGACGGGCAGGAGTGATCCGATCTGGCCGCGCTTCCCCGCCATTAGGCGTTATCAGGAAGGTGCAGCGGCGAACCCGAGGAGCTTGAGGGCTCCGGTGGCCTCCCTTGTCCCCTTCACCAAGGTGGAGGGTTTCACAGATGAGGTTTTCCCAACCACCCCCGCTCTGGAACCGAGCTTAACGGCATTGTTCGGGGTAAGACAGGCCAACTTGGTCGCCGGACGGCGCCCTATGTTGGCCGACCCCAAGGACCAGTATGTCGCCCGCCAGGCTGACCGGGCGCACCAGTGTGCGTTCCAAGCGTCAGCAGCGGCAAACAACATCGCTTTGCTGACCAACTCGGTGGTGACGTTGGTCGAGCGATCCACCACCGTGGCTCCAGAGGAGTCGGAGGAGATCGCTAAGGCGGCCAGCACGGCGCTCACGCTGTGCGCAGCCGTGGCGGTGTCCCAGGCGAGGATTACGGCATGGATGACACAGATCCAGCGTCACCTCTGGTTACAGCAGGCAGCGGTCACAGAGCCAGTCAGGAAGGTCTTACTGGACGCTCCGATCAGCTCGGACGGGCTGTTCGGGCCCCAGTTCCTGACCATGGTTGATTCCATGAAGGCGGCTTCGGAGCAGGCGGAGGACATCCGCCAGCATGTCGGTTGGCTCCAGCCAGCGGTGAAGCAGCAGCGACACCAGCGGCATCAGCAGCAGCCAACCCGGCGGCAGACGGACAGACACCAGCAGCAACAGCAGCCGAGGCGTCAGAATCGTCCGTCAGCGGCGGCTGGGGCACCGACCCGCACCTCCAGGGCACCGTCCCGCACCGACGAAGGCTGCCTATGACCTGTCGGTTAATAGCCAGCCGGGTTCGGTACAAAAGCCTGCGCTATTTAATCTATCGATTAATAAGCTGCGGAGCACAATAATTACACCAACTGTCAACCAATGTCTTGCGCTCCAATCCGAGCCGCTGGAACTCCTGTTGAAACAGGATATCTCCAGGGTTCCTCAAAGGGAGGAAAATCAGGGGTTTTCACTCCCGTTATTTTTCTAATCCCGAAAAAGACTGGGGCAATGAGACATCCTCGATCTGTCAGTATTCCACATGCTGACGATCAAACAGGTGCTGGAATGTGTTCACCAGGACGACTGGTTCACTTCCACCTGAAGGATGCATACTTCCACCTGAAGGATGCACACTTCCACCTGAATGATGCATACTTCCACCTGAAGGATGCATACTTCCACCTGAAGGATGCACACTTCCACCTGAAGGATGCATACTTCCACCTGAAGGATGCATACTTCCACGTACCCCTCATCCCGAAACTGGATGTCGCCATGTCGCCATTCCGGCACCTGAAGACGACTCCACAGACGAGCCCCGCCCCAAGCCCTGCGGACGGGGCTAAACGTGCCTCGTGCCCGGAATGTAAGAGCGTCTTTAACGTCTTTAACGTCTTCACGGAGGGGCCTCGCGGGTGGAATCCTAAGCCTCACCAGGTGTGTATCGGCTGCTATAGGGCCCGCCGACGACAGAGGCGTCAACAGCCGTCGTCCGACAGTCAACAGGCCACCATGGGGTCGGAGCCGGTCTCCCAGGTCTCATCGGTGCAAGCTGGGGCCCGCCCTGGCCGACGTCACAGGAGCCATCGCCGACGCCGCGCCCCGACGTCACACGGATGTGTCAACAGACAAGCATCTATCAGACTCGAGCACCACATCTTCTCCAAGGGCGAATGGAGACGGGCCAGGCTGAGAGACCACCCCCGAGCATTAATCACCATCTCGATGGACATGCCAGTCGGGCTGAGGGATGGCACCGGCAACCGGGGCTCGGCCGACGGAGCTCGGATATCCGCCGTCGCGGACACTGGCGCGCAGTCGGACCTTTGGTCGCTGGAGGAGTTCCTGGCCTGCGGTTTCTCGCGGGACGACCTGCGACCCGTCAGCCTCAGCCTGTCAGCCGCCAACCGCTCCCCTATATCCATCGAGGGGGCGTTCTTCGCTAGGCTCTCGACAACCTGCAGTGGGGGGCGTGTCACATCCTGCCGTTCCATGGTATATGTGAGCAGCTCGGTCCGGGCCATGTACCTCTCCTACGAGTCGTTGCTCAACCTCGGCCTCTTGCCCGCGAACTTCCCATCGGACGACGTTGCAGGGGGGCCCAAGGAAAGGCGTAGCCCTGACACGGCTGACACGCCAGACCAGCCCTTGTCCGTCAATGTGACGAGGTCAGCCAACGGCGGCTGTGTGGGGCCAGGTGACCCCCGGGACGCCCAGTGCACATGTCCTCAGCGCACGGTCCCCCCGGCGCGCCCCGTAGCACTGCCGTTCCCTTGTAAGCCAGAGAACAATAACAGGATGAAAGATTGGCTACTCGGGAGATATGCCTCGTCAACGTTCAATACTTGCCCCCATCGAGCACTACCATGCATGGAGGGGCCACCTATCGAGATGCACGTGGACCCCGCAGCTACGCCTAGGGCATGTCACACCGCGGCTACAGTGCCTCTACACTGGCAGCGGAGGGTCCATGATGACCTACTGCGGGACGAAGCCCTTGGGGTCATTGAACGTGTGCCATACGGCGAGCCTGTGACGTGGTGCCATCGTATGGTAGTCACTCGGAAGCACGATGGCTCCCCACGCAGGACCGTGGACCTCTCCCCCCTTAACAAGTTCTGCCAACGTGAGACCTTCGCCACTGAGTCCCCGTTCCACCTTGCACGCCGTGTCCCGAAGGGCACCTGGAAGACCGTCACGGACGCCTGGAACGGCTACCACAGTGTCCCCCTGCGTGAGTCGGATCGCCACCTCACTACCTTCATCACACCCTTCGGCCGTTGGCGCTACACCAGGGCACCACAGGGTTTCCTGTCATCAGGGGATGGCTACAACCGTCGGTTTGATGCCGTCCTCTCGGACTATGAACGCAAGGAACGTTGCGTGGATGATACCATCCACTATGACACCGACCTGGAGCAACACTGGTGGAGGACCATCGACTTCCTGACGCGTGTCGGCCGGTCAGGAATCGTGTTAAACTCAGACAAGTTTCAGTTCGCGGAGAGGTGCGTCGATTTTGCTGGCTTCAGGGTGTCGGAATCTACCATCGAACCGCTCCCGAAATACTTGGACGCCATCCGGGACTTCCCCACCCCTAGCTCCACGACGGACATCAGGAGTTGGTTCGGCCTTGTCAACCAGGTGGCCAACTACGCCCAGTTGCGTGACACGATGGCTCCATTTAAGCCGTTCTTCAGCCCACGCTGTGTGTTCCTATGGTCCCCCGTTCTGGAGAAGGCCTTCCAAGCAAGCCATAATGGAGGCCATCCGTGAGGGCGTGGAGATCTACGACATGCAGAAGCGTACCTGCCTCCGCCCTGACTGGTCCATGCGTGGCATTGGCTACTTCCTGCTCCAGCAACATTGTCACTGTGCCTCGGGCATACCGGACTGCTGTCCAGGTGGATGGAGGATCACCCTCGCGGGCTCGCGTTTCCTGTCCCCTGCGGAGCAGCGCTATGCGGCCGTCGAGGGAGAGGCCCTAGCTGTGGCTTGGGGTCTGGAACAGACGCGATACTTCACACAGGGGTCCGACAACCTCGTCGTGGTCACCGACCATAAGCCGTTGGTGAAGATCTTTGGCGACCGTACGCTGGATGAGA